>NW_027496335.1:0-213536 GCF_021521415.1 Bidens hawaiensis
ACACACACACACACAGCAAACATAATGTCTGGTTGAAGCAGTTAAATACATCAAAGATCCAATCTTAGCTCTATACTCTTGTTCATCAAGAGGCTCCCTCTTTTCATCAGCTATCATCTTCTTATGATTGTCCATTGGAGTAGAAGCAGTCTTCAAGTCTTGGCATTTGAACTTGTTTAAGATGTCTTGTACATACTTGGAATGACAAATGAATATTCCATCCATTTTCTGTTGAACTTGTAATCCAAGAAAGAAATTTATCTCTCCCATTGAGCTCGTACAATACTTAGACTTCATAACTTCTTCAAACTCCAAACACATATGTTCATTTGTAGATCCGAAGATGATATCATTAACATATACTTGAACTAGAAGCAAATCTCTTTCCCGTTTCTTGTAGAAGAGTGTCTTGTCAATGGCTCCCCTTTGAAATCTATTAACAAGTAGATGGAGCTTGATGTAGTCCATATAGAGCTTTGTTCAGCTTATACACTCTATTTAGAAACTTAGGGTTCTCAAAACCTGGAGGCTGAGTGACATACACCTCCTCTTCTATCATTCTATTTAAGACAGCATATTTGACATCCAATTGAAACACTCTTATATTGTTGAGTCAAGATTTGACCTAAAATTGATCAGATTAAAGATTGGAATCTTCTCAACCTCCTCAGAAATGACTAAGTATGGAACCGGGCACACCTTACACTTCCGAGCAAGCTTTTACTTAGTCGGGCATGATATCTTGCCTTCCGGGCATGGTTATCTTCTAGAAGTCTTCTTTAGTGGATATCCGAACAGGGTTCACTCTGTGTGTATACCTGGGCAAGGTACACTATATCAAGCAGGTTTGTTCTTCATAGCCAAGTAAGGTTTACTTCGGAGTAATCTCTTGGCTAACCAAGCTCATGAAGCCAAGTGATTGGAAGACCGGGCAAGGTATTCATCAATAATACAGTAGTACAAGTATGCTTTGATGTATAATGAATTATCTTAAGTATCATCGGGCAAGGTTCAACTCAAGCAGGGTACATTGCTACCAAGCACACTTTGCTAATAAGCTATTTCCAAGCAAAGAGTCGAATGGATCATTGAAGAACAATGATGCTAGTAAGGTTATGTTGTGAAAAGTCTGATATAATCGGGAAGATTGAAGTCTACCCGGTGAGTATTTTCTCTTCGAAAATACTCTAAGTAAAGCATACCCGAAAAACTGTTCCCGGGCACACTTCAAGGTTACCAAGTCTAAACAAGGCAGGCAGAGCACAAAGTCTACTCAGAGAAGTTTACCTATACAAAGCCTACCCGGAAGACTTGTTTTACACTTAGGATTATTTTGAATATGCAATTTGGATATGTATGATATATTTAGGGTTTCTAGAAGGAATGACTGTTGTCCAAGGGTGTCAGGCCTATAAAAGGAATATTTAGGGCACACCTGAGGACATGGAAAAGGGAGCGGCTGAATACGATAATAGAAAGAATATTTGTCAAATGACAGCCATTCTTAGGATTGTACGGACAAAACTTTCCCATCAAGAAACCTTAGATTGATTGTCATTTGTATGATCAATTTTATATAAATGGAAATATTTTGAGTCAATCTTGTGTGTTAGTTAACTCTGTTTGATTCCTCAGCAACAAAATCGTTTGTTACCGATTCCGACATTATCAAACGGTTTTCTTTCTAAATATAGCAGCCCGTCATTAACTCTCTTGTCAACACGAAATTGTGTGAGTTATGACTTAATTTGTAAACGATCTACCTACAAACGGGGACCTGACATATATTTTTAGAAAGAGCATAAGCTAAGAATATTCTGATTGCTTCTAGCCTTGCAACTGGAGCAAACACTTCTTCAAAATCTACCCCTTCTTCTTGTAAGCATCCTAGTGCAACTAGTCTTGCTTTGTCTTCATTACAATCCCTCTTTCATCCTTGTTATTCCTGAAACCCCATTTGGTAACTACTGCAAACTTTCCTCTTGGCTTATCCACAAGTTTCGAAACTTGCAGATTTC
This sequence comes from Bidens hawaiensis, assembly GCF_021521415.1. Lineage (NCBI taxonomy): Eukaryota > Viridiplantae > Streptophyta > Magnoliopsida > Asterales > Asteraceae > Bidens > Bidens hawaiensis. The sequence continues at coordinate 2,019 of NW_027496335.1, forward strand.
TGAACTGAGCCAACTCTAATGACATGTGAAGCTCAATTGTTAAAGGTTTAGATCACCTCCCGGTCTCACCTTACCTAATAATACTATGGTACCCCAAAACCCAAATCACCTCTCGGTCTCTTTGGATTCAATATGTATTAATATAAAGAGGGTATTTTTAATTAACTTGAGCAAAACTTGTAACACAATATATTAAGTGACCTGGGATAACCCACTCTCGTGCAATTATTACCCAAACCCGCAAAAGACAAAGATGAAACAACACTAAATTGCCTCCCGCTCTAGTGAAAGAACAATAAAATCTAATAAACTTTAATAATTTATTCCTACAGTTATTTCGACCATAAACCGCAAACAAGTTGAAAACACAAAGTAGACAACTTAATCATGCGTCTAATAATCACCGAAAACAATCAAACACAAGTGGAATATATATTAAAGTAATAAACTAGATTTAATTACTCAACAATATTATGACCAACCCAATTAAAAACCTTTACCATAACATCAAATCAACCAATATAAAATAATAGTTTGTCAAACAATTAATCTAACATAATACTCAACCAAAACCTAGATAGTATAAAGGTTTAGTTACTTATAAAAAGATAAGAAACAAAAATAATATAGGTTCATAAGGAATAATAATTAAAGATAAAACACACCGTTGACTTCTTTCACAATCACCACCTGCGAAATTAATAATAATAATAATATTCTTCTTCTGTTGATCTCCCCTAGTAACCAAACAAAACCCTCAACCAATATTATTCTTTCTATGCTTTCTTTTTGACTTTCGCCTCTTCGACCAAAACCGCAGGAACCCCAATTATTGTAACATGGGTCACACCAAATAATTACTTGACCTCACAAATATAATATTTTCTTGCGAGTAGCCGCCAAAGAGGTAATAATAATTAATATTCTTTTGATGTCACTTGATGTGCACTGTTGCTGCCATTTCCCTATCTATCCTTTCGTAGGTTTTTTTTTATTTCTTTTATATTAAAACCTTATTTCCACCTTTTCCATAACCTACTGGATCGAGCCCTGTTTTTACAGGTCAAACTTTCATAAATTGTGTGTCAGCCCATTAAAATAATTAGTTTGTTGAACCATGAAGTACATGAAATTCCCATTTAAACTCCTAGCCAAAATAGTCTCTTTTTTTTTGCTTTGTTACCTGCGTACACCAAACACAAACACAAACACAAAATAAGTATTTGTTCCTTTCTTACATTGTCTCTTTTTATATTTAAATTTATTTCTATCATATTCACATAAACCCAACAAAAACACGTTATTATCATATTATAACGAAATCGATTCTTTTATGACATAATTAATATTCAATTGAGTGTATAAAAATGCATAGGTTATATATATGAACACAATAATTCTTTACTCATTTTAGCTCGTTGTCTCTCAAAATCTTAAAAATTCAAATTATGAGCCACTAACGAATTTATTTGATAAAAGCACCGCAAAAACTACTCTAAAGTATAAGAAATATTTATATAAATTATGTATAAATTCGACCATATCAAATATCCCCACATTTAAACCTTTTTCGTCCCCGAAAAATATATATATTGCAATGGAATCAGAATTCAAGATTAGTTTTCAAAACATATAGGTTATCTTTTAAGCAAAGATAAACGCAAAAACCGCGATTGTCGATATTGTTGTCCACTTAAACCCAGCCGCCAGCCTATCAAGCCCCTCTTTTGCATTAAGCGCTTTAAGTTCAAAACCACAGCTACACCTACCCCATCCCAGACAAAGAGAGCTAGAAAAACTAGAGTCAAAGCAGACTGGTCTGACAAATCACCATAAGCCAAAGACTCGTTGATGGTACTAATTAGATGCACTCGGTGAAATTTGATGGATGAATGGTTCTGTGGAGGTCGTACGAGCTATTCCTAAAGATTATTGGACTTTGTCCTATAAATTCCTAATTTGATATTTATTAACTAAGAACCTTCGAGCCCCAATAGTGTATCCTCAGAATCACTATCCCTTGGTAACACGTAAACTCTAAGTCTCGTCTAGTATGTGCATCTTTGACCTCTTTTACTAACTTTGAGAATGCTTCTTTGGCATTTTTCATTAAATAACTTTCTCATGGTCATTTGCTTTTTGGACCAAATTTTCAGAAAAGACTTTCAAAACATACTTTTCTTTTTCTTTTCTTTCTCTTTTTTTATTCTCTTCTTCTTTTTTTGTATCACCCAAAAGTATATAACTATTTCTAAGCTCGTAAAAAGATGGACATGTGGTGGTGTGCTGGTTTGAGTGCATCTAATTCTTACCATCTCAAAGTTTTTAGATTATGGTAATCCTCCCTAAGCATCGAAATTTGGTTTCACCGTTTTTCATATTATTAGATATATAAAACTTGCTAAAGAGGACTATCAACGCTAGTTGGGCCTACCGACACATCCCAAGCTTAGTGCGTTATCTTTTATTTAATCTCATATATAATAGTAGTTTTAAAAACCAATCTCAAATTTTTCTATCATTTTGCATTATTTGCAAAAAATTTCATTCAAATTTCGGGACATTTTGTTTTTTCTTAAACTTTATTTTTGTTTTATATTTTATATTTTTTTTCTTTTTTTATCAAAAGAAAACGTCAATTCCCATCCCCACAATTAAAATCTACATTGTCCCCAATGTAGGAATAGAAAAAGGCAGAAAATAAAGCAGAATAAAAGAAATAAAAATTTAAGCAAAGAAAACAATAAATTGGAACAGACTCCCCTGATAATAACGCAGTTATTTTCAAAGGTCTCGTTTCAAGGCGACCGTATAGCATTTCATTCGCGGTCGCAGCTTCCGGGTGTCCTCTACAATATGATAGGCTCAGAAAACCCTCGTCCGAATGGAGATTGAGTACGAACAAGAGAATCCAATCCTGCAAAATAAAACTCAAACAACCCAAAGCAGACATCTAACAAACTCTAAGGACTAAAACAGACTCAAAGAAAAATAAAATAAAGCAGAATAAAAATAAAAGAAAACAATGCAACTAAGTTTTATACAAACTCTACAACTCTGGCAAGGTCCCGAGTATGCTCTCATTCTCTACTCTCTAGGAGGATTAAGGTAGATCGCCTCCTCCTCACTATCACCAAGTGGACCTCCAAAATAATGCTTCAGTCTATGTCACACCCTCAAAATCCACTAACGGAGTTTTACCGTCAGAGGGTGTGAACTAACAGGATCGGATTCATTAGTTATAATCAAACCATAAAACAAAGTTTCAAGACCATGAAAACGTTTACGAGTATTTAAATGCGGAAGGGTAAAAAAAACATAAAACAAAACGGTGCGTCACGCAGGACGACTTAAACCCAATGATAACAGTTTTAAAAGAGTTTACATAACAAAAGCGTTTTCAAGCAATGCATGATCCTATACCGCGCGCCCGCCTCGGCTACCTGAGAATAACATACTAAAAGTGTCAACACGGGGTTGGTGAGTTCACAAGTTTATATAAAATAAAGCGTTTAGCGTTTGCGTTCAGCGTTTTGTGTTCAGCGTTTTGCGTTAAGCGTTTTGCGTTAAGCGTTTTGCGTTACCAGATAGTGTTATGTCAATTATATATCTATAGGTAGCTAGCCTATAAAACAAGTATTACTAAGTGTTCGACACCGAAGCTGACTGTTTATCATTTTCCTTGCCACCAGGTCTATCCCGACCATGGTATGTGTTTAGCCAAGATTACACCCACTCGACCTCCAGTCGAGTTTAGCGTTGGGTGGGGTTTGTCAAACCCAGTAGTACTACTCAACAATGACTCGCTATTCTCCAATATTAAACGGTTCGATGTGAATGAAGGACTTTAGTTATTGCGTTTGCCACTTAGTCTTTACAAGTGATATATAATCTATATTAACAAAATCTTAAATGCGTTTTCGGAGTATGTTATCTCCCCCAGGTGAAAAGCTTTTAAAACAGTTTAAAGGGGTAAGTGAAACTCACTGTTTGCGAAGAATTCCCAAAATAAATCACCAAGTGATGCGCGTCACAGAAAACTCTCTCTAGCGTTCTAAAACAACAAGGAGATTTTCTAAGTATCGGAACTAATATCGAGTCTCTAGACCCGGCACGTAATTCCTAATCACAAGATTCGTTTCGTGTTTGTTTGTGAATCGTGTGTGACTTAACGAGTACATTTGTGATACGATACGTGTGTGAGCAATTATTTACGTGTCATGTATTAATAATGTACATCACTAGCAATTACTCCCCGTAAGGGCAATTTGGTCACACATAACAATTAACTAGCAATTATTCCCCGCAAGGGCAATTTGGTTAAAACACGACAACTATTTAGCAAGTATTCCCCGCAGAGGCAAATTGGTCAAAACATAACAATTAACTAGCAATTATCACGTTTCATGCATTTCCACAAAATTCAGCAGCTAGTTTCACCGAGACAGAAATTCTACTTGAAAGATTGTACTATTCCACCGATCATAGCATCTCAATTAATTTACCAAAAATCATCACAAAAGCATACATGTATTAGGTTTCCAGAACATATTTTATTTTATTTTTATTCCACATATGTTTCTCATAATGATTAAAACATTACAGCAAACTCATAACAGTCAAATTCATGCGCAACAGAATGTTATTTGAAATTCCTGTTAAATGAAAAATCCAACAAATGCAAGACCACTTGGGTTAGGTTCCTAACTCAAAAAGCCAACTTCCAGAAGTGGAACCAACCCAATTGGTCTCGTAGTTCATGAGATATAATATTTACAAAACAACCTAACAGCAGGTCTAACAACTCAGCTTTGCACAACGTTTTTGTAAAATCATAAAGGTTATCTTTTACACGTACAAAAATTGCAAATTTACATTCTTTAGAAACTAGACTCAATCTAGTTTACTGTAGTATCAATTATCTCAATCAATTTTTACATTTACACCCCATTACAGTCAATTGAACATCAATAACACAATCTGTCCAGAAACTGTTTGCATCCAAACTCAACATATTAACTATCTATGGACCATAATCCGTTCATATAACACTCTAGACACCATAACCACTATCCATGCATATCAATTACACCATACATACATGGTTAGGGTTTTATTTGATCTCAAAATCAAAGACACAACAATTAACATGTAATAATATCCATTATAGTTATCAAATCATCATCAATACATCATCAAATCAAACAAGACATATGAACACAACTTATATACAAAAATCGGCCCTAGGGTTTTTAATTAACCCATTAAAAATCAAAATTAAGTATAAAGGATGCAAGGGATAGTCGTTTATACCTTCCTAGCACCTTAATCTTCAATCAAAAGCTTGAAAATTTGCTTGTATGTGTGTGTGTGATTGGCTGCAGCCGTGAGCAAGGGGGGAGGGGGGGTCCGATCGGGGTAGAGGGAGAGGAGAGAAAGAGAGGCTAGGGTTTATAATATTATTAATAATAATCATGTTACATCTAGGTCCCTCCACTTCAAATTATTAGTTTACTAGCCTAAAGTAATTAGTTTGCATCTTGAGTTAACTTCTTAAACAATGTAATCACATAACACATAAGCCTAACAAATAAATATTGTTTTAATGTTTCTCGTTTATTCACCAATCGTTTGCGTCAACTCGTTTGCGTTTCGGTGCAATTCCCGAAAGACTACACATGTAGTAAGTGTCAAGCGTCATTTAAACCCTTGTTTAAATGTAATGAGGTGTGCGTTATAGATTCAATGATCTTTAAGTTTGAATTAACGGAGTTGAGTTAACGGAGTTAACGGAGTTAACCTAAAATTGACGATTGTCACAGTCTATGCCCATTCACTTTCCAATAATGTTCATCGTCAACCTCTATCTCAACCATTCCATACGGAAATGCCTCGTTCACAATGAACGGACCAGCCCATCGGAATTTCAATTTACCCGGAAACAACTTCAAACGGGAATTATATAGAGGAACCATATCCCCACACTTAAACTCTTTGGGACCCTTGATATGTTTATCATGACGTTCCTTTGTCTGCTCCGTATACCCCGAACTTCTTTCATACGCCTCATTCCGTAGCTCCTCAACCTCATGAATTTGAAGAAACCAACTCTTTCCAACCGCAGATAAATCAAGATTTACGGCTCTTAAAGCCCAATACGCACGATGTTCTAACTCTACTGGAAGATGACACGCCTTTCCATAAACTAACCGAAAGGGAGTGGTCTCGATAGGTGTTTTGAATGTAGTACGGAAGGCCCAGAGTGCATCATCTAGGTTTTCAGCCCAGTCCCCACGACTGTTACTAACTGTTTTTCTCTAAGATCCTCTTAATACCACGATTGGTGTTTTCCACTTGACCGCCAGTCTGAGGATGGTAGGCCGTAGAAAGTCGATGGGTCACCCCATAACATTTCAGAACCTTATCCATCTGAGCATTACAAAAGTGGGTACCCCGATCACTGATCAAGGCCTTAGTAGTACCGAATCGAGCAAAGAGTTTTCGGAGGAATCCCACTACAACCCTCGCGTCATTTCTAGGTAAGGCTTGGGCCTCCACCCATTTGGACACGTAGTCGACAGCAACGAGGATGTATTTGTTCCCTCTAGACATAGAAAAAGGACCCATAAAATCGATGCCCCATATATCGAAGATCTCAACCACCTGGATGGGGTTTTCGGGCATCTCATTTCGGGATGAGGTGTTACCGGCTCTCTGACACGCGTCACACGATCAAACAAAATCATGCGCATCATGAAAAATAGTCGGCCAATAGAATCCCGCATCAAATACGCGTTTGGCGGTATAAGTCGCACCAAAATGGCCACCGGTTGGGCCCTCATGACAATGTCGACGAATACTACGAGCTTCATCACCAAAAACACATCATCGAATCACCTGATCCGAACCAATACGGAATAGGTACGTATCCTCCCAAATGTCAAACTTGATATCTGCAAAGAACTTCTTCTTTTGCTGATATGTCAGTCGGGGCACTAACTCACCAGAGGATATATAATTAGCAAGATCAGCAAACCATGGAAACCCCTCATCACTCGCCTTTACATACAGTAGAGTCTCACCCGGGAAATCATCACCAATTCCCTGTTCCCGTGTCTTGTCTATGTCGGAATTTTCTAGCCTTGACAAATGGTCGGCGGCGACATTTTCGGCTCCTCTTTTATCTTTAATATCTATATCGAACTGCTGAAGCAAAAGGATGAAAAGAAAGAGTCGAGGCTTCACATATTTCTTAGAGAACAAGTACCATAGAGCCGCATGATCAGAGAAAATGATAGTCTTAGAAAGCACGAGATATGAACGGAATTTATCGCACGTGAAAACAACCGCTAGAAGCTCCTTCTCTGTCATGGTGTAATTCTCCTGAGCATCTTTAAGGGTTTTTCTAGCATAATAGATGGCATGAAAATGTTACTCTCGACGTTGCCTTAACACGGCTCCAACAGCAAAATCGCTCGCATCACACATGATCTCAAACGAAAGAATTCAGTCTGGAGCAACAAGAATAAGAGCACTCACTAACCTCTCCTTAATCAACTCAAAGGCCCTCAAACACTCATCACTAAAATCGAATGGCCTATATTTCTCTAGAAGTTAGGTCATCGGACGGGAGATTTTCGATAAATCTTTTATAAATCAGCGATAGAATCCTGCATGACCTAAAAAACTACGAATAGACTTCACAGACGTTGGTGGTGGAAGTTTGGAAATGGTGTCTACCTTAGCTCTATCTACCCCAATCCCCGCACTAGAAATTTTATGACCTAAAACAATACCCTCACGAACCATAAAGTGACATTTCTCCCAATTAAGCATAAGGTTTGTCTCTTCACATCTAGAAAGCACTTGATCTAAGTTACGCATACAATCATCGAAAGAATTCCCAAAGACAGAAAAATCATCCATAAAGACATCCATGGAATCCTCGATTAACTCATGAAAAATGGCAACCGTGCACCGCTGAAATGTAGTTGGAGCATTACACAATCCAATTGGCATGCGTCGGTACGCGAATGTGCCAAAAGGGACATGTAAATGTGGTCTTCTCCCGATCACCCGGGGCGATGGGGATCTGGAAGTAACCAGAAAATCCATCAAGAAAACAGTAGTACTGTTGTCCTGACAAACGCTCAAGCATCTGATCGATGAATGGAAGCGGAAAATGGTCATTTCGTGTGGCTTAGTTAAGTCTGCGGTATTCGATGCAAACTCGCCACCCTGTTATAGTCCGTGTCGGTATGAGCTCAATTTTTTCAATCTTAATAACTGTCATAACACCCTTTTTAGGGACCACCTGGACTGGGCTAACCCACGCGGAGTCAAAGATAGGAAAAATTAGACCAGCATCGAGCAACTTAATAACCTCCTTTTTGACAACATCCTGCAAGTTCGGGTTAAGCCTCCTTTGTGGCTGAACCACAGGTTTAAACTTGTCCTCCATAAAAATTTTATGCATGAAGAATGACGGGTTTATACCTTTGATATCCGTAAGCTTCCATGCGATGGCATGGTTATGAGATTTTAGAACAACCATCAACTTCTCCTTCTCCTTCGTCTCCAAACTCGAAGAGATGATGACGGGAAGTTGAGACCCCTCCCCTAAAAACGCATAATCGAAGTGAGATGGTAAATGTAACACCCCGTAACCGCAGCGGAAACGTAAACGGGATGCAACAGACACCTCTGATATCAACCACATTGTTTATAAAGAAAACTGAATACATTAATATACTTCAAATTACATTATCTTGTATTTCATTACCGTCTAGGTGATACACACATCATACAATACGATACATAATTCTATTTATTATAAAGTATCCTAACATCCAGCACGCAAATCTTACACACATCAAGCACTTAGCACGTAAGCAATCACTTCATCTTAGTTGTACCTGAAAAGCATGTGAGAAAACGGGTCAACTACGAATAGTTGGTGAGTTTCACAATTCGAGTAAACCATGATAAATCATTAACAAAATATAATATTATCGATGTAATTATGCTGAGCCCACAAGTGAAACCTCTGACTATCACACACAACCCCCGTGGCATATCCCCCGCCCACGGACCTGCCCCAAACCGCTATGTCTAACATTACATAGCAAAATATATATCAACAACAAAATAGACATGTGCAACTGGCTGGGAAACATCAGCAAATCCATGCTGGACCAGTTGGGTTTGTCAGACCAATAGTACTATCCACACTCAACCGGCTTTCAGTTAATCACTCGTGTTCCGGGGCCTTAGAATGTTAGCAACTCAGACAATTACCATCTTAGTACATTTCCGTACGATTCCCGTACAATAAAATATATATAAATCCACGCAAATCCATGCGTTCAGTTTGTACTTAAACATTTCAGTAGTAACATGCTTCCGCCCCGGGAAAATATTTGAAAACAATTCAGAAAAAGGGGCTCGTGAAACTCACCTTAGCACATGCAAGCAGGTAACAACAATCATTATCAGTTAACACGTCCAATCTGTAATATGATCCCTACGATCGTTACTATACACTCATTATTAATATAACTTTAACTGTATCAACTGGTACATCTGCGGACACTGTTAACCCAGTACTGTACCCATTCCGGGGGCAATGTTAACCCAGAACACTTCTCCGGACACAGATTGTGATGTCGTTTAGAGTTCAACAGTCAATTTTCTAATAGCTTGTTTTCCCCGTTTTGCGTGCCTAGCACGGTTATCCGTTTATATGTTTCAAAAATGAGTCTGGTCACACACGACCCGAAAATAGTGGTTGACTGATAATTTAATTAAAGATGTGAAATTATAGCTCGGTTTAGACGCCCCGATTGACCGCGGGACCCGTTTCCGTCTTTAGCGTACCGGAAACTGTTAAATCGGTTAAAAATACCCAAATCATCCGAATTATTTTCGGATGATTCATTTTTACTTGATTAACTCTATTATATGAAAATAGTTCATTTTTAGGGTTTTTATGCACCAGTCAGTTCGTTTAGACGAACTTTACCGGTTTATGCGTTTTAGATTTTAAAATTTTGTTTTTATCTTCTTTTTAGCACAAATAATTATCCGTTTAGTCTCGGATCTTGAAATTTTGGAAAAATCACTTTTTGACAGTGGGGAATTTTATAAAAATATTTCCAGAATTAATTTTTATATTTAAAATTTATTTATCTATTTTTAAACACCATTTAAACACTAAATATGTCGTAAATACCAAAGGATCTTAGAAAAATCCCAAATTTTTCCTGGATGTCCCCTGCCATCCACATAGTCCCCTGTAATTTTTCCAGAACCAAAATCTCTTTTTACATGCCATTTTCACTAAAACCGAGTTAGAAAACCCTAGAACTCGTTTAACCGAAAAGCCTAATTAAACTTCTCCAACTGTGAATTCCACTTAATCTTAATCAATAAAGCTTGGTATGTCCAAACTGTTTAGTTTTCCCGTCTACTATCTCTACTGAATTATTTATGATATCAGGCATGTCTTCTATGAGTACTTCCATTACTAGTACTTTCGTTACCTTATCGCTTAGGTACTTTTCAATCCGTATACATGGCAAAACATCATGTATAGTACTTAGCCCCTGGAGTACTTTAATCGATAAACTAAATGACCAACCATGGAGATAGTCTCATGAGGGCCAATATATTAAGGAGCTATTTTCGGTTTTGCCAAACCTCATATCACCTTTCTAAGGTGATACCTTAAAAATACCTTGTCACCTCTTTCCAGCGACAATGATTTCCTTTGAATGTTGGCATAAGTCCTTTGCCAATCTCACGCTGCTTTCAACTTATCTTAAATATTATAAATCCGATTGGTTGTTTCTAGAATCAATTCAAATCTTATGGCTTGATTGACGCCCATTTTCAATTTAACAAATTGGTGATAATTACTTCACCCATAGAAAGCTTCAAGCTCTCGATACTTCCTTCCCCGCCTTCCAATAATGGAAGTAGGTGTTGGGTTTCTATGGATAATATATACTTAGTTAACCATTTAACTAGTCACAATTAAGGCGGAAGCGTGATATTTACAAACTAAACATATCAATCCATATGTATATATATATATATATATATTACAAGTTTATATGATATGAGTTCATGAATAACCTAGTATATTCATGTCATAAGATTACCAATAATCTATATGATAGAAACCCGAGGCAAGGATCAAGTAATACGGAAAAAACTAAACTATCAAAGCTTGTAAAACTTACATTCTTAAACCTTTAAGAGATGTAGTTGATGGTTGAAGAAGATGATGATGTTGATGCTAGACTTTCAAATGAAAATCCTCAAACGGAATATACCCCGAGCCTCCAACACACACCGAGCTGTATTAGGGAGCTTGAACACCAAAAACCCGAGACCCGAGCCTCTTCCTTTTGTTTGGCCGATCACAAGAAGAAAGAAAAGAAAGAGTGGAATGGTTTTTGTTTACTTGAAAATTATGCCTTATGATCTTGATCTTTCCTTTTATCATTACTCCATCAAATCCCAACATGATGTTAGGTATTTAGGTAACTTAACCCATACCAAAAGCATGACAAGATATTGACCACAAGCATGGGGTGTGGGGCCCACCCAAAACCGGCCCCAAATATATATTTATTATTTTTTTTTTTTTTTTATTTTTCATTTATTTTATACTTTATAAAATATATAAACACCCCATCTTTTATAAACCATTTTATAAAAGAACACATAGTTAAATAATCATTCCAACAATAATTATTTGAATAAATAAATTAACCAATTAATTTATTTAACACTTTCAAGTAAGTATTCAGAAACCCGATTTTCTGAATGTATCGTGTTCTGTATTTGTCTCATAGATCTTATCTTAACAAATATATAATTGGTGTGTGTCTAACTCGTTATTGGGTATGACCCGACTTGGATCAAACACAACTAGCCACATTAACCTAATTATGTGTCTCGGGCATATGGTTTTCCAACAATCTCCCACTTGCACGTGACTCATAAGAAGTTAATGCTAATGGTGAATACCGCCTAACAACAGGTCACCACCCCTAGTGTGTTTGACTAAGTGCCATTCAATAACATCATCCCCTTCAAGTCCATACTTGATATGATACAGGTAAGTCTTATCATTATATCCCTTTGTTACTAGATGTCATTTCAAATCGAAGAGACACAGAGTGATCATTCTCTTAATGATTTAACTTAACAGGCCTTAGACATCTAAACTCTCAACACATAAGAGGAACAAATTCCATCTTGACTGCATACATCCTCGTTGACATCTCATATGATATCTGAGCTCTTTCTTACACGTCATCGTGTTACTGAAATAACAAAGAAGAGAGTCAAGATATCAGACTTGATGAAAAACCAGATCCGATATGCATCTCAGGTCAAAGGACACAATGATACTCGCCTTTACTCAAGGATTACTTATGATCAGTTGCACTAACTCCATGCAGTGATCCTTGAGAGCGGATCATGTCCAATATTTGTATCCCACAAATATCTATGAACCTTGGTGGCAAACCCATGCCCTATATTCATCACATGAATATCAACCAATCCGGGTTCATAATAGTCTTAACTTCATACTTGTTCCCACAAGTATGATCGACTACGGACGTTTAGAACAACATAAGTCATTCATGGATTAAACATGCAAATATAAAACATAACTCATTGAATAATTAAAACATAATTAATTTTTCATGAGATACCCATTTCATTCGTTCTTATACAAACACTAAATACAGATTAAATCCACTCACTAGAATACCGAAGTCCTAATGCACAAACATGACCCTCATGCTTTGGCCTATCGAGGAGCTTCGTGAGTGGGTCCGCAATATTTTGATCGGTATGAACTTTATGAATACATATCTTTCTCTTTTCAACTTCATCCCTTATGTAGTTGAATCTGCGCTCAATGTGCCTCGTTTTCTGATGAGCACGAGGCTCCTTGATCTGTGCAATAGCACCTTCATTGTCACAGAATATCTCTAGGGGCTCCTGAATGGTAGAGATAATCCCTAGATCCATGATGAACTTTTTCATCCATGCAGCCTCTTGGGCTGCCATTGAAGCGGCGATGTACTCAGATTTTGTAGTGGATAACGCGACAACATCCTGCTTCGAACTCTTCCAAGAGACAGCGCCTCCATTCAAAATGAAGACATATCCCGACTGTGACCGAGAATCATCTCGGTCAGTTTGGAAACTCGCATCCACGTAACCCTTTACGACGAGTTCCTCCTCACCAGACCCATATATTAAAAACATATCCTTAGTCCTTCTAAGATATTTTAATATATTCTTGACAGCCATCCAATGACTGTCACCTGGGTTGTGCTGGTATCTACTCGTTATGCTTAAAGCATACGAGACGTCCGGTCTAGTGCACATCATTGCATACATAATAGATCCTATTGCAGAAGCATAAGGAACATGCTTCATCCTATCCTGCTCTTCCTTAGAGCTAGGACTTTGGGATGAGCTTAACACGGTTCCTCTAGGAATAGGTACCAAACCTTTCTTAGAGTTTTCCATCCTGAACCTTTTCAGGATTTTATCAATGTATGCACTTTGATTGAGTCCGATCAATTTCCTTTGTCTATCCCTGTAGACCTTTATTCCCAAGATATATGTCGCTTCTCCAAGATCCTTAATTGAGAAACGACTACTTAACCACGTTTTAACGCTTTCCATACTTGGTATATCATTTCCAAATAAAAGTATATCATCGACATACAAAATAAGGAACATGACTATACTCCCACTAGCCCATTTATACACACACGCCTCATCACCGTTTTGGACGAAACCAAACGCTTTGATTTCTTCATTAAAACGATGATTCCACATCCGTGATGCTTGTTTCAACCCGTAGATTGATTTCCTTAACTTACATACTTTGTCAGGATTAGATGGATCGACAAAACCTTCAGGCTGAACCATATGGACATCTTCCTCAAGATATCCATTAAGAAAAGCGGTCTTGACATCCATCTGCCATATCTCATAATCAAAATGAGCTGCAATGGCAAATAATATCCTGATCGACTTAAGCATCGCGACCGGCGAGAAGGTTTCATCATAATCAATCCCTTGAGTTTGCGTGAAACCTTTTGCTACAAGTCGTGCTTTGTAAGTATCTAAATTTCCATGCATATCGGTCTTCTTCTTGAAGACCCACTTACATCCAACCAGTTTGGAGTTAAGTGGACGATCAACCAATTCCCAAACTTGGTTATCGTGCATGGATTGCATCTCGGCGCTCATGGCTTCAAGCCACTTGTCACAATCAGGTTGTGACATAGCATCTTTGTAGGAGATCGGTTCATCCGAATCGACCAAGTAGCAATCATCCACGAGAAATCCATATCTCTCGGGAGGTTGACTAATCCTACTAGATCTGCGAGCAACGTGTGTATGATCAACCATTTGATCACTTTCAACATCCTCGTGTTGAAAACTAGTACCGACCAACTGTGTATCATCCAGTGATTCTTGAACCTCTTCAAGTTCCACTCTCTTTTCACTAGGTCCTTCCATAAGGAACTTAGTTTCTAAGAAGTATCCTTTGCGTGAAACAAACACCTTTTGTTCACTAGGATCATAGAATATATATCCTATATCATCCTTTGGGTATCCTATGAAGATACACCTGATGGATCGAGCCTCAAGCTTATTTGGGGTGTCACGTTTAACATAAACTATGCATCCCCATACCCTTAAATATGAAAAGGATGGAACCTTTCCATGCCACACTTCATAGGGTATTCGATCCACCTTTTTGGTCGGGGCCATATTCAAAATACGAGCCGCTGTAAGTAGCGCATATCCCCAAAATGATGGTGGTAGTGAGCTTCGTGCCATCATTGATCGAACCATGTCCAACAGTGTTCGATTCCTTCTCTCGGAAACTCCGTTATGTTGAGGAGTACCAGGAGGAGTGAGCTGTGAAATAATTCCACAATCTCTAAGATGACTTTGAAAAGCATCACTTAGGTATTCGCCTCCTCTATCGGAGCGGAGTACCTTGATTGTTCGGTCGAGCTGATTTTGTACTTCATTTTGAAATTCCTTGAACATTTCAAAGGCTTCATGTTTGTGTTTCATTAGATACACATACCCATATCGACTAAAATCGTCGGTAAAGGTAATGAAGTACCTTTCACTATTCCTACTAGTGGGCTTGAGAGGTCCGCATACATCCGTATGTATGATACCTAACAAGTCCTTAGCCCTTTCATTTGTACCTTTAAAAGGTTCTTTGGTCATCTTGCCTTGAATACAAGATTCACACTCATCAAACGAACCTAACTCATTTGTTTTCAAAAGACCATTCTTTTGGAGAGTATTTACACGATTCTTGTTTATGTGTCCAAGACGACAATGCCAAATGTAGGAATCACTCAAATCCTTTTTGAGTCTTTTAGTGGAAGTTTGATATAATGAGCTATTTGAGGTATTGTCATGAACCAATTCATAAATACCGTTGTTTGGTACAGCTTTAAAATAAAAGATACCATTAGATGATACATGCATTTCTGATTTTACAAATTTAAAGTCAAAGTTACATTGTCTAAGAAGGTGCACAGAAATAATGTTCCTAGTCAAACTAGGAGCATACAAAACATTTCTCAAAACAACTTCCAAACCACTTGGAAGCGATAAAGTGAAGTCTCCTCTAGCGACCACGTGCACCCTTGCACAGTTGCCCATGAAAAGACTCACTTCGCCCTTCTTTAAGTCTTCATTCCTTTTGAACCCCTGCAACCAATTGCAAATATGAGTTCCACATCCGGTATCCAATACCCATGTGTTAGAAGAAATAAGATTTAGCTCAATATTAATCATAAAGACATTACCCGAGGTATGCCCCGCATTCCTCTTGTCTCTTAGCTCCTTTAGGTAGACCGGGCAATTGCGTTTCCAATGTCCGGTCTCACCACAACCAAAACAAGGATCATCCTTATGACCCCTCGGTTCCACAACCTTTTGTTTCTTTGCCACAACCGGTGATTTGCCCTTACCTTTAAGATGCATAGGAGGACCCTTTCTTTTTGCTACCTTAGCCTTAGGATTGGGTTGAGATCGATTCTTGGATCTACCTTCATTGATCGCAAACACGGGTAAAACCCTTTTACCCATGCTCGCCTCGGCTGTTTTAAGCATTGAGTGAAGTTCTCCAATGTTTTTGTCCCACCCGTTCATGTTATAATTTAACACGAAAGTGTCGAACCTTTTCGACAAAGAGTTAAGGATCAAATCCGTTGCTAACTCTTTTGAGATGGGACAATTGAGCTTGGCGAGGCGATCAATGTAACTTTTCATCTTAAGTACATAAGTTGAAACTGGTTGATTATCATCCATTCTACATGCATGCATGGCTCGAACCGTTTCGAACCTTTCAACCCTCGACTGCTTAAGGAACATTTCCTTAAGTTGAGTAATCATGTCGTACGCATTATGGTTTTCGAAATCCTTTTGGATTTCGGGAACCATAGTCGCCAACATGAGGCATGACACTTGAATGGAATCTTCCGTGTGCTGGACCCAATTCATATATTCGACCTCACTTCCCTCTTCCGGTTCATTGGGGATAGGTGTTTCCAAAACATGATATAATTTTTCTTGTTTTAGAACAATCCTTAAATTTCGGAACCAATCAGAAAAGTTATTATGGTTAAGACGGTCTTTAGCGAGAATAGATCGGAGAGATACGTTTTGGACGTTAGGGATTATGTTGTCGTCGACGTGTGCGGCCATCTGCAGAATTTTAATTAAGTTCATTTTAGTGTTTTACCTTTTTTAATTATTAATACCCTTTTATATATACCAAAATATAATTAATAATTAAAATCTAGAATCCAACGATAAACCCGACTCCGGTTAGGTGACCTTTTTCCCATTGTCGGTTTATCAAGGTAGTTATTCATAACAATTGCAAACCCTTTTGCAACTTCTAGAGTTTATGGGACCGGTTCGAAATCATATTTCGTGTCGGCATGTTTATCCCATCAACACCTATTAGACCCCATGCTTGGGTGACCCTCTTCACATGGTTCTAATTTAAGTCGTCCTACTTGTATCAACTTGTAATATTAACATATAAACGGTTAGGTGACCTTTTTCCCATTTATATGCCAATATTACCTCAACATATTAATTTACTCTACGCGGTTAGGTGACCTTTTTCCCACTAAGAGCTTACTAATATGTTAAGCGTTAATACAAAAGGATGGTGTTTAACCTTTTATCCTTAATTTTAAAAGGGATTTTTAGTTTTAATAATTCTAGTTATAAAACTTTAAATCATGTTCTAACATGCATTTAGTAACATGATTATTTTGGAACCATTTTCAAAATTCTAATTTATAATAAAACCATTTTATTATGGGCGTGAGACGGCTAGTTAATAAATCCATTTTATTAAACTACGTGTCACGTAATTACCGATAATTATTAGAACCCGTTTTATGCTTTGTTAATTAATTCTATGTGACGAAGTTGATATCCTAATATCTAACAACCACACAATCAAAACAATCAATTAACAAGCATACATAATTATACTAGACACGAGCCACTAAGTTAGACCACACTTGTTAGCCGAAACAAGTGTGTGTCTTAGGTCCAATCCTAAGGGACACATGACACATGGATGTTGTAGCTCCCACTCGATCCCGCATCCAAATGCTTCGAGCATCTTCTTCAACCCCGTTGTGATCCATTGGGCTTGAACTTGGGCCTTAGCTTCCATAAGCTTCCATTTGGGCTCATTAGGTGGGCTTAGGTCCATTTGGGCTTGAATCCCTTTAATGGGCTTGTGAGACCCATTATCACCATACCCGGCCCAATAAGGCCCAAACTTCCAATTTTGCAATCTTCTTTAAATTTACATAACAAATGTCCTAATACATTTTTTCTATAAAATAAAGATATTACAAATAAACTATTTATTACATACCCATATGAATAAATAATTACAAAATTGCCCCTAATTAATTATTACAAACCGAAACTTTGAATAATTAATAACAATCACAACAAACATCCATTTGGTCTACGGCTCGGTCTAGTTTTAACAAACATAACCCGTTATGTCTTAGGAACCCGTTCCAAAACCCCTTGACCTTATCGGGCCTAGCCCAACCCATTTGGGCTTGACCCAATAACTTGATTATGGGCTTCGGCCCACATGTGCAAAACACATGGGCTTCGGCCCAATGAAAAGTCTAATGGGCTTCGGCCCATTTAACTTTCTTCCCTCCTTCATTTTTCTTCTCGGTTAACCCATTAACCTAATGAAGTGGGCTTCGGCCCAATCACATCCGAATTGGGCTTCGGCCCATGAACTCGGTTTTATATATATATATATATTTTTTTTTTTTTTTAAACAAAGCCAAAAATAATAACAAGATTAAATACAAAAAAACTCATGCATGTTTATTTTTGTATAGAATCTTTCAAGGGGAAAAATATAAAACCGAAAACCCGAAGCTTAGTTTCCCGTATCCCGGCTCTTGATGCCATTTGTTGGGTTTCTATGGATAATATATACTTAGTTAACCATTTAACTAGTCACAATTAAGGCGGAAGCGTGATATTTACAAACTAAACATATCAATCCATATGTATATATATATATATATATTACAAGTTTATATGATATGAGTTCATGAATAACCTAGTATATTCATGTCATAAGATTACCAATAATCTATATGATAGAAACCCGAGGCAAGGATCAAGTAATACGGAAAAAACTAAACTATCAAAGCTTGTAAAACTTACATTCTTAAACCTTTAAGAGATGTAGTTGATGGTTGAAGAAGATGATGATGTTGATGCTAGACTTTCAAAGGAAAATCCTCAAACGGAATATACCCCGAGCCTCCAACACACACCGAGCTGTATTAGGGAGCTTGAACACCAAAAACCCGAGACCCGAGCCTCTTCCTTTTGTTTGGCCGATCACAAGAAGAAAGAAAAGAAAGAGTGGAATGGTTTTTGTTTACTTGAAAATTATGCCTTATGATCTTGATCTTTCCTTTTATCATTACTCCATCAAATCCCAACATGATGTTAGGTATTTAGGTAACTTAACCCATACCAAAAGCATGACAAGATATTGACCACAAGCATGGGGTGTGGGGCCCACCCAAAACCGGCCCCAAATATATATTTATTATTATTATTATTTTTTTTTTTATTTTTCATTTATTTTATACTTTATAAAATATATAAACACCCCATCTTTTATAAACCATTTTATAAAAGAACACATAGTTAAATAATCATTCCAACAATAATTATTTGAATAAATAAATTAACCAATTAATTTATTTAACACTTTCAAGTAAGTATTCAGAAACCCGATTTTCTGAATGTATCGTGTTCTGTATTTGTCTCATAGATCTTATCTTAACAAATATATAATTGGTGTGTGTCTAACTCGTTATTGGGTATGACCCGACTTGGATCAAACACAACTAGCCACATTAACCTAATTATGTGTCTCGGGCATATG
Source organism: Bidens hawaiensis (assembly GCF_021521415.1). Classification (NCBI taxonomy): domain Eukaryota; kingdom Viridiplantae; phylum Streptophyta; class Magnoliopsida; order Asterales; family Asteraceae; genus Bidens; species Bidens hawaiensis. The sequence goes on from NW_027496335.1 coordinate 21,568, forward strand.
GTTTTCCAACAGTAGGATGACCATTTCGATCTGAGATAATTGAAAATGGTACTCCTCGACGAGATACCATTTCACCATCATGAATTTGGGCGAGGATTCATTGTGGTAATCGTCATGGATTGGGATGAAATGCGAGGATTGGTTAATCGATCCGCGATTACCCAATTCACATCATGCCTTTGATATATCTTGGGAATATGCGTCCCGAAACCCATTGTAATTTATTTCCACTATCATTGGCGAATTTTCTGTCGTTGTGGCGTTCCCTAGGGTTTTCGGTGTGCAGCCTTATCTCTTGCACAACTTAAATATTCACCAACATACGTAACCATATCTTTCTCCAAACTCGGCCATTAATAAAATCCTTTCAGATATTCGTATCATCAATAGTCTAATCCGATCCCGGATGTATGGAATATTTCGATCTATGCGCTTCGTCCATGATTAATTCACGAAGGTCATGGAGGGTCGGGATCCAAACCCAATTTTTGAAATAGAGAATTTCGTCCACGCACTGTTCGAAATTCTTCTCGTTGCCGTAAAGTCTCTCATTTTCCAATTGTTCCTCTTTCAACGCCTCACGTTGAGCGACTCGAATCAGGTCCGAAAGGTTCGACTGGACTATCATCCCCAGCGCTCGCACTCGCAATGGCTTAACCCTAATCCTTCCTACTCAAGGCATCGGCTACGACGTTAGCCTTGCCGGGGTGATAACGGATGTCACAGTCATAATCGCTTAACAACTCGACCCATCTTCGTTGAATATGAGACAGCGGTCTCTCATCATCTATAAAATTTGTACATTTGCGTAGTACAAAGGATTATGAGTTGGGTAATGCTAAAAATTCTTCAATCAACCGCTGATAGTCTCCGGCTAGTCCTAAAAATTGGCGCATTCCCTTTTGGTGCCTTGGGTGACTGCCAGTTTTAATGGTTTCTATTTTATTTGGGTCTATGTGAAATCCTTGTTGCTTTACAACATGACCAAGGGATTATGCTTTCTGTATTCAAAGTCACATTTCGAAAACTTCGCGTATAACTCCTCTTGCTTTAACACTTCTACCATTTTCCTTATACGTCGTTCGTGCTCTTCCTTAAGTTGCAAATATATCAAAATATCATCAATGAATGCTATGACAAATTTGTCAGAATAAAGTTTACAGACTCGGTTCATGAGTTCCATGAACACTGCCGGCGCATTTGTTAGCCCGAACGGCATAACTAAGAATTCACAATGGCCGTAACGAGTCCGAAACGTTGTTGTTGCAATGTCCTCCTCTTGGATTTTTCATTTGGTGAAAACTATATCTAAGATCAATTTTCTAGAAAATAAATCGCCCCTTGCAGTTGGTTAAACAGATCATTTACTTCGAAGAAGTGAATATCTATTCTTGATCGTCACTTTATTCAATTCTCCCTAATCAATACATATCCTAACACTTACGTCCTTCATTTCCCAAATAACACTGGTGCACCCCATGGTGACTAACTAGGTCATATAAAACCTTATCCAATAATTCTTGCATTTCAGTTGGTGCAAGTCGGTAAGATGCTTTAGCAACAGGGCCAGTTTGATGTATTAAATCGGTTATGAATTCGCCTGTCGGGTTAGCGGTAATCCAGGAAGTTCTTCTGGGAAAACTTGTGGAAATTCGCGTACCATCGGGATATCTTCTATATGTCTTCTTTTAAATACTTTGGCAATCGCGTTTGTTAAATACACCACGTCTTCTTGTCGTAAATATTATAACATCTCAAGATGAGATTAGAGTGGTAACATAATACCGTACACTTTTCTCTGTATCTAATCGCTTCATCGTCCGAAGGAGAGCTTCTAATCATCTTCTTTTCATATTTGATTTCAGCTTCATGTTGAGTTAGCCAATCCATGTTAACTATTACGTCTAAACTTCTTAACTTTACTGGTCATAGGTCAATAAGGAAAGGTTAATCGTTCAGAATAATAGGACAATTCCGAACAATTTAGTTAACCATTAGGGGTTTACCGTTAGCGATTCTACAGTATAGGGTTCTATAGTTTCACTAATCGGTATCTTTCCAAATGATAGGAGGTCAACAGGAACTAACTTCTATCGACGACCGTAAAAATATCACTGAAGCCTATTGATTTAAAACTACAACATACTTAACACCACCTTTGGATCATGACGTGCTTTATTCGAATTACTCACAAAAGCACGGCTCCTTGCTTGATCAGAGGTTGATGCTTGCCATGAGGTTCGTCTTCCAACGACACCTTGGTTCAACTTTGGGCAATTTCTCTCGAAACGTTCTGTACTGCCACATTCATAGCAAGTACAACTGTTTGGTATAATTTGATTTCTTTGGATGGATTGTTATTGAAGTTGTTGGGTTCGGAGTGGTTGTACACGAATGGGTTGGGGTTGCCGGTTCACATGGCTTCAATTGGTTCTACAATTGGGCATTACGTCCATCTTTACCACACCTGTGGCCTACTATCACTCGACATTCTTCTTCCTACCGATAACCATATTTTCCACATTTAGGGAAGGACCCTTCATGCGGTTCATGTTTTCACACCAGAACTAGTCTTAGTATAATTCTGGGTTGTAGGACATACCTACTTATTCAAAAGCCCATCTTGCCCTATACCTTTAACATTTCTTTTCTTTAACACTCGACGTCTCACCTAACGTCCTTCCAGTCCGCTTCCCATAGAGTCAAATATATCAATGCTGGCTTGTGACACAACCCTTCCAAAGGTTGTATATTTTACAGGATTGACTATACTCCTTACCGATGGAGTTAGTCCCCAATATAGCGCTCACTTCGCTTAGTTTCAGGAGTAATTAGCCATGTTACCAGACATGACAATTCCTTCAAACGATTAGCGTGTTCTAAGTGATCAGCACACAACATTTCTATCCTCCATAGCTCAGTTTCCAATCTCTGAACTTAATTACTCGAATAAAAGTGCTCTAGCCCAAGAATTTTAAATTCCGACCATATCATCTGAGTAAAAATTTTCTAACTATAATTTTGTACCATCGTGTTCCATCACGATACAACATAATCTACCAACATATCTGTAGCATATTTCACTACACAATATTCCGGACTCTTACCAATATCCTTAACCATTTCGATCTTTTCTACCCACTCGCTAATCTATTCCTCCCTTTACCATCAGTAAACTATTAATAATTTCCCTAACACAACCAACAAACATAGCCTTCATACCGGATCTAATTCATTACGACTACTATTCATGTTTAGTTTATAACTAATACTTGTAGTCATAATAGTATTCGGTGGGACATTATCACTCTTAGTAATACCACTAAGAATTGAAATATTCATATTCATGTGATTGCTCGATCCATAATTCTGCGATCACATTAGCATCAACACTAGCAGTGATCTGTGATACGATATTCGGTATCATCATCTGCTATCTTTGAGCAATTAACTGAATCATATCAATCTCCATCATTGGAGTTACTCTTTTTATGTCATTCTGCCGTACTCATCCCGTACGCAGTAATCAATACTAATCTCACCGTATAACTCATTACCAGCTCAATCATAACAGCAGGTATACATACACACCAAATATTATCATACATATTACACATACCAGTATCTAGTATAAATGTCCCACAAATATAATAATATATAGACTTAACCTGACGTCGGTTAACGTTTAAATATGTTCCATAACCCTTGTCACCAACTGACATATAGATCTTTCTCAACAAAGGTTATTGTTTAATATGCTTGATTTCAATATCCTTCTGCATGTCAGCATAACCGATACATGATCACCGTGAGCACCAAACGATTACGTACCACGGAGTTGTAATATCCGTGTCTATTTGTATATCCGGCATACACGGTATAACACCTACGAACGAACAACCAACTATGCTATAATGATTCCAACACCTCTTTGTGTATGGGTAAGCATTCTATTTGAGTATACCTGGGTATAGGCATCTAACGGATGGAAGGATAACATAGGGAGTTGCAAGGTTCAAGGTAATCGCGCGACATGGGTTGCCTTCAAATATTATCAATTACTATTATGGGAAACTCTATCACTTGCTCAGTCAATGTCCCCAGGCGTTCTAGGATCGCTAAGATCGGTGATTCTCGATCTGGAGATGGTATGACTCATATGTTTGAGAGTGAGAAATACATATATATATATTTCTATATATTATTTTTATCTGCTCATTTATTATCAAATTTATTATTATTTTTATTTTATTTTACTTTATTTTATTTATTTATTTATTTATTTATTTATTTATATATTTATTTATTTACCTTAATGGAATAAGAATGGGTTCAGGTACAGATCCGTCCGTACGTGAGGGTCGTCGATTCGGGTGAACATAGGGGGTTATTAGGATATACGGTACCGGTGTTGGTAGGGTAAGGGATTTATCAGTTTTGGTTGGGGGTGACGGTTACTAGATATTTCTGGTTAATGTCAAACGGGAGATCTAACTTGGTACTATCATAACTATGGCCCGATAAGTCAGACTTATCATCAACCGATGCTCTAGAAATTTCAGCATCCTCGGTACTTTTATTATTTCATCCCCCGGTTCCTTATCCGGGTCCTATTTCTCAATACATGTACCCACAAGATATGCACATATATATATATATACACACATTAGCACGCATAAATAATATTATATACTTTACACATATGTTGCCATTTTTACCTATTAATGTTCCCCGTGACTTCCCCTGAATTCTCTCGTGCGGACAAGTCTGTTATTATGTTCCGGACCATAATAACTCACTTGTCCATCCAAGTTCATCCAGATCTCGTCACTATAAATTATTAGTTGATATTCAGATCCTATAATACTTGAGCTACTGGTTATATTTTAGGTATCTTTTAAAGACATCCTAAATCTTTATAACCAATGGCTCTGATACCAAGTTCTGTAACACCCCGTAACCGCAGCGGAAACGTAAACGGGATGCAACAGACACCTCTGATATCAACCACATTGTTTATAAAGAAAACTGATTACATTAATATACTTCAAATTACATTATCTTGTATTTCATTATCGTCTAGGTGATACACACATCATACAATACGATACATAATTCTATTTATTATAAAGTATCCTAACATCCAGCACGCAAATCTTACACACATCAAGCACTTAGCACGTAAGCAATCACTTCATCTTAGTTGCACCTGAAAAGCATGTGAGAAAACGGGTCAACTACGAATAGTTGGTGAGTTTCACAATTCGAGTAAACCATGATAAATCATTATCAAAATATAATATTATCGATGTAATTATGCTGAGCCCACAAGTGAAACCTCAGACTATCACACACAACCCCCGTGGCATATCCCCCGCCCACGGACCTGCCCCAAACCGCTATGTCTAACATTACATAGCAAAATATATATCAACAACAAAATAGACATGTGCAACTGGCTGGGAAACATCAGCAAATCCATGCTGGACCAGTTGGGTTTGTCAGACCAATAGTACTATCCACACTCTACCGGCTTTCAGTTAATCACTCGTGTTCCGGGGCCTTAGAATGTTAGCAACTCAAACAATTACCATCTTAGTACATTTCCGTACGATTCCCGTACAATAAAATATATATAAATCCACGCAAATCCATGCGTTCAGTATGTACTTAAACATTTCAGTAGTAACATGCTTCCGCCACGGGAAAATATTTGAAAACAATTCAGAAAAAGGGGCTCGTGAAACTCACCTTAGCACATGCAAGCAGGTAACAACAATCATTATCCGTTAACACGTCCAATCTGTAATATGATCCCTACGATCGTTACTATACACTCATTATTAATATAACTTTAACCGTATCAACCGATACATCTGGGGACACTGTTAACCCAGTACTGTACCCATTCCGGGGGCAATGTTAACCCAGAACACTTCTCCGGACTCAGATTGTGATGTCGTTTAGAGTTCAACAGTAAATTTTCTAATAGCTTGTTTTCCCTGTTTTGCGTGCCTAGCACGGTTATCCGTTTATATGTTTCAAAAATGAGTCTGGTCACACACGACCCGAAAATAGTGGTTGACTGATAATTTAATTAAAGATGTGAAATTATAGCTCGGTTTAAACGCCCCGATTGGCCGCGGGACCCGTTTCCGTCTTTAGCGTACCGGAAACTGTTAAATCGGTTAAAAATACCCAAATCATCCGAATTATTTTCGGATGATTCATTTTTACTTGATTAACTCTATTATATGAAAATAGTTCATTTTTAGGGTTTTTATGCACCAGTCAGTTCGTTTAGACGAACTTTACCGGTTTATGCGTTTTAGACTTTAAAAGTTTGTTTTTATCTTCTTTTTAGCACAAATAATTATCCGTTTAGTCTCGGATCTTGAAATTTTGCACAAATCACTTTTTGACAGCGGGGAATTTTATAAAAATATTTCCAGAATTAATTTTTATATTTAAAATTTATTTATCTATTTTTAAACACCATTTAAACACTAAATATGTCGTAAATACCAAACAATCTTAGAAAAATCCCAAATTTTTCCTGGATGTCCCCTGCCACCCACATAGTCCCCTGTAATTTTTCCAGAACCAAAATCTCTTTTTACATGCCATTTTCACTAAAACCAAGCTAGAAAACCCTAGAACTCGTTTAACCGAAAAGCCTACTTAGACTTCTCCAACTGACCTAAAATTTTTTGTGTGACTTATAAATGTTATAAAAAGCTTATCTGAAATTTTACAGAATTTTTCATGATATTTAACTATTTTTCACCATTTTTGGAAAAAACCGAGCATTAAATTCACCAAATATTCATCCTTTGTCCAAAAATTACCAAAATTTCACAGAACTATTATTTTCATGTGTAGAACATCCCTGTATAATTTCATGACCCAACTCTGAACCATCAACAATCTGTCCAAAAACTCCAAAACCGAACATAAACCGAATATACCTTTCGATCTCCGCCACTACAAGCTACAAACTCGTTTTTCCGCCTTATCTACCACTAAATACAGAACCTACAACCAACATACCACAGTACCAAGCAAGTTACACTCACGATCAAGCCTCTTACACTATAGTTTCGGTTATTGTTTCAAAACTAAAGATTTAACCGTAAAAATTCTTTTTTGCTTCGTTTAACTCCTTTCTTGGACCAAGATCCCTTGTATAACCCGTATACATCACTTGATCACGCAAGAATCGGTTTTCATCTTTGAAACCTCATTTTCTTGCAAATACACTCAAGAAACGAAGATAAACACGTACATAACACGATCATTACCTTGTTTTTCTTGCTAGAGCTCTCGGTTTTAGTTCATAGGTTGAGAGGAAATGAAGATTGTTGAGTTGTGTTTGCTAGAAAAAAATAAGGAAAAGGGGTTATCCACCCCCCCTAATCCGATCGGTCTTCAAAGGAGGGTGGGGTGGGACCCACATCTTCATTCGTGGCCACTCATTTGGATATCTGTAATCTGGATAATGTTTTGGATAATCTGGTTCAGTTCGTTTTTCGGTTAAATGTCTAATTCGGCTTAAAACGAGGCTAAAACGGTCGTTTTTCGGCTTAAAAATGAAATTTATATAAAACCGATTTAAAAACTTTAAAAAAACTTAAACCATGACATTTATTGACTTAAAACATCATATTATTAATAATTGCGCATCTTTTTCGGCTTGATCGATCATCTCTTGCTCGGTTTGGTATTGAAGGTTTCGTTTAATGTACCGACATACCATTAAATCGAAATTCTTTTTCTGTGCCGTACTTTACTTATCCCGAAGCATTAATGCTTCGTAACATCACTAAATATTATAGATATCGTCTATAATTGAACCCTCGATTCGTTCGGGTTTCAATAACTATCGATCGTTTAATCGCATATTCAATATGATGAATTATATATTCACGTACAATCAATACAGTGAACCATGTATTCTCGTATAATTACTATGGTAATTCATGTACCCGACATTAAATAGGACGTAACTGTTGTCTACCGGTTAGGGTATAGCGGGTTTCGTCGGAATCGTTACGGTAAATCTTTTAGCTCTGAAGATGGGGGGTTCTCAACTAATGGTTTTCGATCGGAAACTCTCGCTCTTCAACCGCAAGGACATTAGAAAATATTTGGGAACTCATGATCGGCTCGTGTCCTCCTGCCTCAGGTAACTTCTCCTCCTCCTCTCCTGCAACTCAAAATCAAATTCTGTCATCTCAAATGACTGATTCTCCACATCGATGATCTGAGTGTCAGACGTATCTCTCTCGCAGACCTTCATAAGATAGTCGCCTACATGCATCATGAAAGTGTCGATGAAGTAGAGAGTGTCTTCATGCTGCTGAGCATGCCTCATGGATTTCTGCACATCGAATGTGACCGTGTCATCATGAACTCGAAGAGTAAACTTGCCATCGGCAACAACAATGAGAGCGCGTGCGGTGGCCAAGAAAGGACGGCCGAGGATAAGCGGAACGTTCGAGTCCACATCTATATCGAGAATTATAAAGTCCACCGGAAATATGAATTTTTCCACCTGCACCAACATGTTTTCGACAATGCCCCTTGGGAACTTCACAGATCGGTCTGCCAACTGGATACTCATTCAGGTGGGAAGCAGCTCTCCCATGTTAAGTTTGGCAAACACAAAATAGGGCATGAGGTTAATGCTTGCACCGAGGTCGGCCAAAGCATTGCTAACATGAAGATTACCAATCAAGCAAGGAATGGTAAAGCTGCCAGGATCTGTCATCTTCCTAGGAAGTTTGTTCTGTACAGCGCAGAACATTCCTCACTAAGAGTAACAGTCGAAAACTCCTCAAGTTTCTTTTTATTAGTGAGCAAATCTTTAAGAAACTTGGCGTGTTTTGGCATGTTCGCGAGAGCTTCAATAAACGGAATGTTCACATGGAGCTTCTTAAGCATGTAAAGAAACCTAGAGTACTGCTCCGAATCATTCTTCTTCACCAGACGACCAGGATATGGCGGTTTTGACTAATAGACGCGCACCGGTTCCTGCTCAACCTGCTTCTCCTTCTCAACTGACGCACCGCCTGACCGTGAGGTACTTGTTGGGCCTCGCCTCTGGTTCACCTTATCAGGCGGTGTCTCCATCTCCAACTCCTCGTCAACTTCCTCTCACTTGGTGTATCTCTAACTACACCTCTCCCACTTCGGGTGGTCACTGCCTTGGCCTGAGCATTTTGAAATGGTTTAGAATAGGTGGGGCCAAGATTAGGGACGGTGTTAATTTAAAGACTCCCCGAGGGTCGTTGATCAATCTTTGCGGACAACTCACCAAACTTAGCCTCGAGATTCTAAAATGCGACCTGTTGTCCATTCATAAACGTCTCATGCTGCAAAAGAGTGGATTTGGTGTTGGCATCATTTTGTAAGAGCTGATTTAACAATTGATTTTGATTATCCAACATCTCCTCGATCTTGGAAGTACTATTTGATACAGGAGCAAGTTCGGGAGTGGGTTCTTGGAACAGATTCTAGCGTTGCTGATAATCGGTGTTACCTGCCCGCCAGTTAGAATTATTGTTTCGCCACCCAGAATTGAAGGTACGGTTTTGATTAGAAAGAAAATCTACCTCTTCTGAGAATCAATGGGACAATCAGCTGTCTCGTGATTTCCACGACATATCTCGCACCTACGAGCTTGCAACTTAAGCTCTTTTTTCTCCCTCTTGAGTGCCTCCACGTCCGTTGATACACTAGTATTCTGATCAACATGATGCACTCCACGTGATGCTGAGATGGCTGCGGCCTTGGCAGCCGAAACGGACCTTCTACTCGATGTATGCCGATCACCTAATGCAATGCTCTCGAACATTTCTTCAGCCTCCTTTATGGTGAGTTTATCGAGCATGTTTCCTCCGGCGGCGGTATTGAACCGCTGATGGGTTTCGGGAGTAAGACCGTTATAGAATTTTTCAACCACAGCCCAATTGTTTCGGCCATGCTGAGGACAACGACATAAGAGTTTGGAAACGCTCCCATGCAGAATAATAGGACCCATCGGATCCATATGAAAATAACGAATTTGCTCGCGTAGACGCCCGGCCTTTGATGGAGGGAAATACTTCCTAAGGAACATAGATTGCAAGTCGGCCCATGTGGCGATTGAAGCATTTGGAAGAGAGTCAAACCATGTAGCAGCACGACTAGAAAGTGAGAACGGGAATAACTTAAGATGAATGACGTCAGACGAGATATTATTAATATTAAAAGTTTCGTAGATCCGCACGAATCGGGACAAGTGTCCCGGAGCATCTTCGTCATCCAAGCCGTGGAACTGAGCAGATGTTGTGATGGAATTCATTACGTGAGAGGGAATTTGCCAGTTTTGATTATCAGTCTCAGCAGGTCGGACAATTGCAGATCGGCCCCCCATGATGCCATCGCTGGCTCTAGCATGAACAGTTTGTCTCTGTGGTGGAGCGGCGTCGCCCATATCTATTCTAGGAGTAGAGACGCTAACCTGGATGTCGGGTGAATCGTTCTCGCTATCTGTAGTCTCTCTTAGTCGCTCCTAAAACTCTCTCTCAGGCTCTTTTGATGCAGTGAATAAAGGTGGGCCTTGAGAACGGGTATTATGCATAAACTAAAACAAAAAAATATTTAATTAATTTTTATTTTTAATTTTTTTAAGGAAAACTAAACCTAAAGGCACAGATAGCAAGTAAAGGCACCTAAAGGAAAACGTATATAATATTAAAAACCAAGTTTTACCGAATTCACCTAAAAAAACACACAATCGGCAAGTGTACCGGTCGAAATGTAGTTAGAAAGTAAGAACGGATATCGATTTAGGACACTATGGGTAAACTCTAATTATTAAACCTATAAGATTACTAACCTAGATTTTCTTTTGATTTTTTTAGAATTTTTTTATATTAATTAAACTAATAAAACTTAACTAATTATAATTTAAACAAAAAATAAAACTTTAAAAAAAATCGGGTTTTACTAACATGCGAGAAACGACTACCTAGGTAATGGAATTCTACTAGCTAAAATTAATAGCTAACGAACTAAACTTGGTGGAAAAAAACAATATCTTAAAAAAATGAAACTAGAGACCACTAAAGTACGCTAGATCGCCTCCCGGCCTCACCGACGACACCCAAAAACTCTAATGACATGTGAAGTTCAATTGTTAAGGGTTTGGATCACCTCCCGGTCTCACCTTACCTAATAATACTATGGAACCCCAAAACCCAAATCACCTCCCGGTCTCTTCGAATACAATATATATTAATATAAAGAGGGTATTTTTAATTAACATGAGCAAAACTTGTATCACAATATATTAAGGGACCTAGGATAACCCACTCCCGTGCAATTATTACCAAAACCCGCAAAAGACAAAGATGACACAACACTAAATTGCCTCCTGGCCTCTCTAGTGAAAGATGAATAAAATCTAATAAACTTTTATAATTTATTCCTACGGTTATTTCGACCATAAACCGCAAAGAAGTTTAAAACACAAAGTAGACAACTTAATCATGCGTCTAACAATCACCAAAAACTATCAAATACAAGTGCAATAAATATTAAAGTAATAAACTAGATTTAATTACTCAACAATATTATGACCAACCCAATTAAAAACCTTTATCATAATATCAAATCAACCAATATCAAATAATATTTCTTCAAACAATTAATCTAACATAGTACTCAACCAAAAACTAGATAATATAAACGTTTAGTAACTCATAAAAAGGTATGAAACAAAAATAATATAGGTTCATAAAAAGAATTCATGAGGAAAAATAAATAAAGATAAAACACACCCTTGATTTGTCTCTCAATCACCCCCTGCGAAATTAATAATAATAATAATAATATTCTTCTGTTGGTGTCCCCTAGTAACTAAACAAAACGCTAAACCAATATTCTTCTTTCTCTACTTTCTTTTTAACTTTCGCCTCTTCGACCAAAACCCCAGGAGCCCCAATTATTGTCAAAGGGGTCACACCAAATAATTACTTAGACCTCCCAAATATAATATTTTCTTGCGAGTAGCCGCCAAAGAGGTAATAATAATTAATATTCTTTTGATATCACGTGTTGTGCACTGTTTCTGCCGTTTCGCTATCTATCCTCTCGTAGGATTTTTTTTATTTCTTTTATATTAAAACCTTGTTTCCACCTTTTCCATAACCTACTGGATTGAGCCCTGTTTTTACAGGTCCAACTTTCATAAATTGTGTGCCAGCCCATTAAAATAATTAGTTTGTTGAACCTTGAAGTACATGAAATTCCCATTTAAATTCCTAGCCAAAATAGTCTTTTTTTTTGCTTTGTTACCTACCTACACCAAACACAAACACAAACACAAACACAAAATAAGTATTTGTTCCTTTCTTACGGTGTCTCTCTTTTATATTTAAATTTATAACTATAATTTTCACTTAAACCCAACAAAAACACGTTATTATCATATTATAACTAAATCGATGCTTTTTTGACATAATTAATATTCAATAGAGTGTATGAAATGCATCGGTTATATATGAATACAATAATTCTTTACTCATTTTTAGCTCGTTGTCTCTCAAAATCATTAAAATTCAAAATATGAGCCAATAACGAATTTATTTGATAAAAGCACCACAAAAACTGCTCGAAAGTTTATGAAATATTTATATAAATTATGTATAAATTAGACCATATCAAGGATGATTTCTTTCAACAAAAGAAATTTGAATGATTTGATTTGAAGAAATGGTTGAATCAAGATTTGTATCATTGAGATCAGGTTCTTCAATGACTAAATCTGATGTTGCATTGTTCATATCAGCTTCTTCTTCAACATTCTGTTGTGATGTTGAAGCAAAATTACTTCCCATGTTCAAATTTTGAAACAATGTTTCAAAGCTTGACTGTCTATCAGCTTGGTCGTGATCTTGCTTGTTATCAGGTTGTTCATGATTCATGACAAGATTTTCTTGATCTTGTGGTTGATCAATATTATAATTCTGTTCATCTTCAGATTCAAATCAACTTTCTTCTCGGAAGTAGCTTTAGGAACACTTGTTCGATATAAAGTTTCATCAAAGTCTTCAGGGTAAATTTTGAAAGATTTGATTAACTTCTCAAGATCAAATAGCCATGATGCTCCATCAACAATGTTGAATTGATTTCATTGAAAATAATATCTGAAAATTCTATGACACTAAGGTGATATTTCACATATACTCTATCAGCCTTTGAGTTTCTAGAATATCCAACAAAGAAACAATCTAAGGATTTAGATTGAAATTTGTTTAAATAGTCTTTTGTATTCAACAAGGAGCACTTGAATCCAAAAGGCTTTTGGAACTTGATGTAGGGGTTTCTCTTGAACAAAATCTCATAGGGAGTTTTGTCTTGACTTTTGTCGAGAATGACTCTGTTCTGAACATAGCAAGCAGTATTTATTTCTTCTGCCCAAAATGTAACAGGCAAGTAAGCATCTGCTATCATGATTCTTGCATCTTCTATGAATGTTCTGTTCCTTCTTTCTGCAACTCCATTCTGTTTAAGGGTCCTAGGGGCACTGAATTGTTGAAAAATTCTTTTTACTTGACAAAATTCAGTCATTACCCTATCTCTTGAACTCAGTTCCATTATCACTTCTCATCACCTTCGCCCTGGCATCTAGTTGATTCTCAATCCTTGTAACACAGCTTTTGATCATTTCAGCAGCTTCATCCTTTGAGTTCAGAAAATAAACCCATGTATATCTCGAATAATCATCAATGATCACTAAACAATATCTCTTGTTACCAATGCTTGGAACACTCATAGGACCAAAGAGATCCATGTGAAGCATTTTAAGTACTTGTTCAATGGAGTTTAAGAGCTTTGTTTTGTGTGATGATTTGTATTGCTTTCCCTTTTGACAAGAAATGCACTTGTCATCTAGCTCGAACTCCCGTGTGGGTAAACCAATGAAATTTTCACCTTTAGCAAGTTTGTTCATATTCTTCAAATTGACATGACAAAGATTTCTACGCCATAATTTTGTTTCATTTTCCAGTGGCTTTTGACATAATACAGGTACCACCTCTAGAAATGACATCTTTCATTTTTAATTTATACAAATTTTGATTTCTAGGGGCCATCATCATGATCATATCAAGTGGAATTACAAGCTCAGGTTTCAGGATGAAATAGTGAGAGTCGTCAAATCCAACCTTATAACATTTATCACACATTTGAGATATGCTTAAAAGATTATACTGTAATCCTTCTACATAAAATACATTATCCAATGACACTTTTCCATTGGTAAGAATGTCTTTATCCACAATTTTCCCTCCATTTTCATCACTACCAAATGCAACTAGTCCGTCAAATTTCTCTTCATAGTTGACAATGATCTTTTGTCACAGGTCATGTGGGTAGAACATCCACTGTCTAATTACCATACATCATTCATTGAAGTGGACTGTTCCTGCGATGAAGAGGACTCAGCTTCATTTCCAATCTTTGCCAGGAATGCCACATTTGCCTTTCCTATTCCTCAGCATGGTTGCTCCAGTCAAACACACCATCTTGCTGAGGTAGAGCCAAAGCAACATTTCCTTGATTTCTTGGATGATTGGCATTGTTCCTATTCTGATTGGTAGGAGCGTGTGGAGGGATTTGTTGGTTTCTCTGAAATTGTTGTTGCAGGATGATTTGTTGATCATTATGTTGTTGAATGTTGATGTTGATGTTAAACTGCATTTGTTGGCCTTGATTCTGATTTTGGAATTGGAACTGGTTTCTTTGTTGGTTAGTGTTTTGAAACTGTTTTAGCTGGTTGAATTCTCTTGCAAAATGTCGTGGTAGTTAACAATTATAGCAAATTGCTTTGGACTTGTCAAACCCAATTCTATCATTTGGTCTAGAAACCAAAGACCTGCCTTTTCTTTTGTAAAGCCTTTAACTCCTCACAGCCAACATGGCAGCTTGCCACTTAAGATTCATATCATCCAAGTAAACAGCATCAATATGTTCAAGATCTTCTTGAACTACACATGTGTGGATAAAATTCTAGGCCACAAATGCGTTGTAAGAATCAGTGAACATTGAGAAGAGAGCTTGATAATCATTTCTATGATTAACATTTCCCGCAACATAGGGTGCATGTCCACTAGCCATTGATGATGTGTCACTATCATCCATCAATTGAACATTAAATCTTGACTGCCCATTTTGATTGCTAGACTGACTAGCAACAAATACTCTTGGGGTTTCAGTATTAAACTCAGTTGGTTATTCAATTATAGGAATTTGTTTTTGGTTCTTTGTTGACGGATTCCCCATAGGTGCAATTAGAACATTTGCTACTTGGAAGCTTGGCTTGGCTTGTCTTCCTTGATCATATAATTTTCAATCATTTCATGCTCAGCAGCATGTTGAAAGCATATAACATAATCAAGCATGAATGTTGGGAAATTAGCCTTTTCTTTAATGAACTTGCTTGCAGTATAGCATTGATGTGCGCAAAGTGGTATATAAAATTTTAGCAAATAATGACCAAGCACAACGAGTAATAAAAACCTAGAATACCCTAAACCAAACCACTAACAACAGGCAAGTGAACCTATCGGGTGTAGAATAGCTATGGGAAGACCGGGAATATCGAACCCTTGAGACACTTATTAAGTTAACGAGACTAGTTCTAAAAGCTAATTTAAAGTAATAATTAAGAAAATATGTAGTTTTAAATTTTTATTTACAAAAAAAAACCTAATAATTAATTAAACCAATTACTTAATTAAATTAAAGTAGACTAGAAAATTAAATTATCGAATAAAACTTTAGCAAATTCAAATATGGGAGCAAGTGTTACCTAGGCAAGGAATTCGAATTGTGACGACTCGGGCTTTTATCGGTTACGGGAAAATGTTATGGGAACCGGGAATCTAAAGATATGAAAATCTAGGAATCTTAATGGATCCTTAATCACTCTCAAGGTGTCATCGAAAAAGAAATCTTAGAAATCATGTAAAAACACCTGCTTATTAGTTATCCTGTCAGTTCACCAATTATGATTAATTACCCTAGAAAACAGCTAACCCATCGGTTTCACTATCTCAATGCACCTAAGTACACGGGGTGGTTTTGAACAGTTTAAAGGACACGGGTAAACAGTGAAATTAAGGCAAAAATAGGCAAACCTCCTGTCAGATAATTTAACCTAAAACCCAAACAACGCAGAAAAACCGGACAACATATCACCCGTCGGATATCTAAGTAAGTAAGAATATGAACTTTTAATAATATGCCAAAAATCATTTTCTATGGTAAATGAGCTCAATAAACCATAAACAAGTTGCAAACACACAGTAGACAACCTTAACATGCAACCTATAATAGAAAAAACAATCAATAAAGTAACATGTGAAACATTCATTTAGACACAAATTAAAAATAAAAACGCATGAGACACATCCAATAAAACTAATCAAAACTTTTAATTAATCAAAATCCCATAAACAAAACCCGAAAACCGACAAGTCCAAACCAATTAACAAAACATCATCACAAGCCTAGATAACTAAAAAGATTTAGCCAACAATCATGTTCAAAATCATAAGATATATATGTTCACTAACAGAGTTCATAATAAAAATAATAAAATCAAACCAATCTTGAAGTAAATGTAAACCAAGATGCTCTCCTGAACAAACAGTAAGCTATAATAATAATAACTATGTTCTGCTTCTTTGCTGTC
This sequence comes from Bidens hawaiensis, assembly GCF_021521415.1. NCBI lineage: Eukaryota > Viridiplantae > Streptophyta > Magnoliopsida > Asterales > Asteraceae > Bidens > Bidens hawaiensis. The sequence goes on from NW_027496335.1 coordinate 38,312, forward strand.
CACACTTCAAAGAAAATATGTATGTTGACTTCTCGTGCCCACTTGTGCTATGGTTGGCGGCTCCACTTCCAAGAAACCAAACAATGATTGGAAATAAAAGAAAGAAAACCATTCTTTCTTTTCTATCTCTCGTCCCTCACACCAATATATAATAACAATAATATTGTAATGTTGTTTCTGCTTTCCGCCGCTACTCCTCCATAAACAATATATTATATTATATATATATATGACGGCAACTGCTTGCTTCTCACGTAAGGATTCACCACCCCCCAAACCTAAATGGCCTTTGTATCATTTCATTAATCTTGAAGTGGGCCTCTCCTGGGCTAAGAAAATGAAAATAATACGTACGAATTAATACATATGGATGAATATAAAGCATTCACTTGGATTATATTATTATTATTATACATTTTTTTCTTCACGAGATGCATTTTAAACATTAATAATAATAATAATGATCTTAACAATAATAACATAAAATATTGATTCAATTCTTTGCTCGTTGATCTCAAGTTTAGTAAAAGTACTATATTTTAGCTCGTTGTGCCTTGAAACCATTAAACTCACATATGAGCCAATTAATAATAATATTCAATAAATAAAACTAGCTCAAAAGCACTCAAAATAGTAGGGAATATATATAATAATATGTATATTTCTGACCACATCAAGCATTCTCCAGACAAACATGATAACAGTTCTTGTTTAAATCAAAATCTGTAATTGCAGGGTCAGTTGTTCTGATTTCATTGACAATAGCAACAAATCTTTACAAAAAATATTTCAATCTCTCTTCTTCCTTGAACTTGAATCTATCTAGTTGTTGCTTCAATCTGTCCTTCTTGATGTCTTTTAGCTTAGTATTTCCCTCAATCATCTACACTATGGCATCAAACATAGCCTTTGCAGTAGTGTGATGAGCCAAACTAGTCAAAATCTCCCAAGAAAGACCAAGTTTCAGCATAGACAGTGCTCTATCATCGTTCTTTCTCATAAGTCGTTCCAAGGTTTGATTATTGGTTGTGCCATCAGGACCATATGGGCCATTCATAATTGAATTGCACATGTCAACATCGTTATAGCACAAAGCTGCTTCAAACAGAACCTTCCACATAATGTAATTTTCCTGTCCTAACAGTCTCGGAATTTTGTTAGTTGACACTTATTGATCTTCCGTTACCACAGACATGTATTTGGTGTTTTTAAAAGGTTTTTAAAAAAGAAAAATTACTTAAAAATCAAGAAACATAAAAATAACCAGATCTGTGAATGAAATCCTCAGATATAGACACAAAAGAAAAGTAATCGATGTAGATCTGAGCAAAGAGAACTTTTAAACCTCAATAAACAGTAAATATGAGAAAATGAAAAAAAACAGAGCAGCTGAAGTCACAAATCAATGGAACAGTGTTCAGCTTACATCATTCTTCATCTTCAAAATCAGTAGAATATTCAGTATAACTCACAATCAACAACAAATCTTCACAATTGCAAAGACAAAGCTCTGTTACCACTTGTCAGGACCGATCTATCAACCACAACATTCAGTCTCACAACCAACAACAACGTGTTGACAAGAAAATTACGAGTTCTGATTTTGTGAAGATCCAATGAATATTAAAGGTGGAATCAACAATATTCAAATTGTTGCTAAACATACCTAAATTTATCAAACACACAAAGTAACTCAAAAGATTTCCATTAGTATTGTGAAGGATACAACGAAAATCGATTAGGATTTTTAGGTGGAATGTTTGTATTTAATGGCATCTTTTTCGTACAAAGATATTCTTTTTCAGGAAATGTCAGCCGTCAAATCACAATATTCGCTATGTGTCTGTTGTCATAGGTGTGCTCTAAAGTCAAGGGTTTGCTCTAAAATAAACCTTGCTCGACTTGAAGAACAACCTTGATTGATGAAGTGTAGTTTGCTCGAACTAACACTTACAAGACTTCTAGAAGATAATTTTACTTGATAAGTAAAATAACTTGAGTGAATTAAGTTTAGGCTTGCTCGAAGTTCTAAGTTTGCTTTTTTTCCATACTTGGCCATTTCTGAGGAGGTTGAGAAGATTCCAATCTTTTCTTTGTTAAATCTTGATCCCAACAAAGCACAAAGAAAAGCAAAATTTTGTTCAGCTCTATCATGTTCACATTTGGTGATTGAGTAAAGACATTACTAGCACCAGTTGATCCACAAGAATTAGTGTTTGAACCAGATGCCATGAAACACACATTTGGCATTGGTTCAATGAAAGAAGGAGATACATATTGAGAGGATTGAGTGAGAAATGCATTAATTTGAGTTGTAGAGCTTCTCAAAGGTAAAGAACCTCCATATAATGTCAGGTCTTGTGTTTCTTTTGAAGACTTTTGGCACTTCAAGTTAGATGCCCGATCTTCAACTTTCTGCATGAACTCCATAGCAGTAAGACATCATTTTTAAAGAAATTGTTTTCTTTCAAACTCAAAACCAATCAATTCCATTCCACACTTAAACAATAACACAATTAAACTTCCACGAACCTTACTAATCTGATTATAAACCAACTTTGATCAATTCAACATCTCAACATGTTAACTGATCCAAATTCAATGCAATCAATTTCTGATCCAAAATTAGATAATTAAATAATGAATTATCATTCAATTCACCATAGTATTATCTTAAATCACGACCACAATCTAATGTATAGCTCTGATCCACTTGAGAGAGCTTATACTTGAGCTTCAATACGTTTAATCAATTCATACCAATCGATAGATATAGGATCTAGTTACGTGATATATGTAAGCGATAGGCAATAGATTAATTACGAACAAGTGCTGAGTAGAGATTTTGGCAGAGTAACGGCTTGTGAGGAAATAATAAAATATACACCTGTTAAATTATGACACTGATAACAGTCTGTATATAAAAGATGAATGTCATTCGTTACACATCCCGTAATGAATGGCTTCATTCGTCTTCATTACAATATCTAATATAGTAAGTATAACGAATGACTCATTCGATATACCCCATTCATCAACATTCCATGACGAACAAATACAAAATAATAACGATTCCATTCGTTAAATATCCTTAAAGAATGGACACGAACAATAACTTAAAGCCTTATTCGTTAAACATACTTAACGAATTAGCATACATAAACTAACAAATGGGACTGGTAATTACCAAAATGCCCTTACGTTAATATAATAATAAATTACATAAGTTACAAAGACTCAAGACGACCTAAACCTTGCACTAACAATATATTTATATATATATATATATATATATATATATATAACAGGCTAATTTGTAATATTATGGAGTAACTAGATGTGGAAGCAGTCATCAATATTCTAGAAATTTGGTATTATATTCTTTCAAATTTGTACCAATAACCTTATGATTCCATAGTTGGTGCATTTGCTAATGATGACTATTAATTCTTGTTCTTCTAGCCATCTCATAGCAGCTATATCATTCATGTCTCCATAAAATTCTTTAGGATTGTAGGCTTTAAAGTTATTAAAGCTTCATCCTTTTCGGAGATTTAATTTCTTATGAGTTTTATCTTTTGAATTACTACCAGTTGTAGAGTTGTCATAAGTTTCTTCGTTCCTTGAATGAATGGACTTACTTCGACTTCTCTTGTTAGATTCTGACGGGCTTTGACTTGTACAGATATCCTTAAGTACGTTAAGAACTGGATTTTTAGCTTCCTTGATAATTTTCTGAAATCCATTTATATATTGGGTAGAATTTTTTTATTTTTATTGTTAACGTTCTCCTCCTTTTCATTTTTATTGGAACGGTTCTCCTGAGGGGTCGCACTTTTTTCTCTTGAGATACTACAATAAATTTTAAAAGATAAGTCCAATATTCGAGGAATTCAAAACATATCTTGTATTCATCGTACTGTAGCTACAAGAGTGCACAACATTATTACAGCTATACTTTTTACAACTACAAAAATTCTTATTGTCTTAGTTCTTCCAGCAAATAATAAATTTCTTGATCTTGATGTCCTTCTTGGTGTTTCTACCTATCTCCTTTTCTTTTTCCTTCTCTTCCATCTTCATTTCTTTCTGAAGCATTGTTTCTGCTTACTTGGTAACATCGATCTTTGTCACACCCTCAAAATCCACTAACGGAGTTTTACCGTCAGAGGGTGTGAACTAACAGGATCAGAATCATTAGTTATAATCAAACCATAAAAACGTTTAAATGAAAATAAGCGCGGAAGCGTAAAACCATAGAAACCAATGTTGCGTCACGCCGGACGACTTAAAACCCAATGATAACAGTTTAAAATAAGTTTGCATAATTAAAAGTGTTTCAAGCAATGCATGATCCTAAACCGCGCGCCCGCCTCGGCTACCTGAGAATAACATACTAAAAGTGTCAACACAAGGTTGGTGAGTTCACAGTTTATATAAAATAAAGCGTTTAGCGTTTGCGTTCAGCGTTTTGCGTTACAGCGTTTTGCGTTACCATATAGTGTTATGTCAATTATATATCTATAGGTAGCTAGCCTATAAAACAAGTATCACTAAGTGTTCGACACCGAAGCTGACTGTTTATCATTTGCCTTGCCACCAGGTCTATCCCGACCATGGTATGTGTTTAGCCAAGATTACACCCACTCGACCTCCATTCGAGTTTAGCGTTGGGTGGGGTTTGTCAAACCCAGTAGTACTACTCAACAATGACTCGCTATTATCCAATATTAAACGGTTCGATGTGAATGAAGGACTTTAGTTAATGCGTTTGCCACTTAGTCTTTACAAGTGATATATAATCTATATTAACAAAATCTTAAATGCGTTTTCGGAGTATGTTATCTCCCCCAAGTGAAAAGCGTTTAAAAAGTTTAAAAGGGGAAAGTGAAACTCACTGTTTGCAAAGTATTTCAAAAATAATTCACCAAGATGCGCGTCACAGAAAAACTCTCTCTAGCGTTCTAAAACAACAAAGAGATTTTTCTAAGTGTCGGAATATTATCGAGTCTCTAGACCCGGCACATAATACCTATGCACATAACATGTTTCGTGTTCCGTTTGTGAATCGTGTGTGACTTTAACAAATGTATTTGTGATACGTTACATGTGTAAGCAATTATTTACGTGTCATGTATTCATAAAGTACATCACTAGCAATTTCTCCCCGTAAGGGCAATTTGGTCAACACATAACAATTAACTAGCCATTATTCCCCACGAGGGCAATTTGGTTGAATCATGACAATCAATTAGCAATTATTCCCCGCAAGGGCAATTTGGTCAAAACATAACAATTATATAGCAAGTATCATGTTTCATGCATTTTTCACAAAATTCAGCAGCTAGTTTCACCGAAACTGAAATTCTACTTGAAAGATTGTACTATCTCACCGATCATAGCATCACAATTAATTTACCAAAAATCATCACAAAAGTATAAATGTCTTAGGTTTCCAGAACATATTTTATTATATTTTTATTCCACATAGGTTTCTCACAATCATCAAATCATTACAGCAAACTCATAACAGTCAAATTCTTGCGCAATAGAATGTTATTTGAAATTCCCGTTAAAAGAAAAATACAATAAATGCAAGACCACTTGGGTTAGATTCCTAACTCAACAAGTCAACTTCCAGAAGTGGAACCAACCCAATTGGTCTCGTAATTCATGAGATATGCTAATTACAAAACAACCTAACAGCAGGTCTCACAATTCAGATTCGCACTTCAGTTTTGTAAAATCATAAAAGTTAACCTTTACTTGTTCAAAAATTACAAGTTTATATTCTTTAGAAACTAGACTCAACCTAGTTTACTGTAGTATCAACAATCTCAACCAATCTTCACATTTACACCTCGTTACAGTCAATTAAACATCAATAACACAATCTGTCCGGAAACTGTTTGCATCCAAACTCAACATATTAACTATCTATGGACCATCATTCATTCATATAACACTCTAGACTCCATAATCACTATCCATGCACATCAATTACACAATACATACATGATTAGGGTTTTTGTTTGAATTCAAATCAAAGACACAAGCAATTAACATGTAACAATATCCATTCTAGTTATCATATCATCATCAAATCAACAACAATCATATAAACTACATCCACACATAAATCGGCCTCTAGGGTTTTCAATTAACCCATTAAACATCGAAATTAAGTATAAAGGATGCATAGGATAGTCGTTTATACCTTCCTAGCACCTTAATCTTCAATCAAAGGCTTGAAAACTTGGTTGTATGTGTGTATATAAGTGGCGGCAGCCGTGAGGGGGGGGGGGGGAAGAGAAGTCCGATCGTGGTAGAGGAAGAGAAAGAAAAAAGTGAGTTAGGGTTTATTATTATTATTATTATTATTTATAATAATACTATGTTACACTCAAGCCCCTCAACTTTCGATTGTTGCTTTTCTAGCTTAACTAACTAGTTCTAGTACATTGAGTTAACGTTTATAACGATGTTATCACACAACACATAAGTCTAACACATAATTATCACATAATTACTGTTTTGACGTTTTTCGTTTATTCACCAATCGTTTGCGTCAACTCGTTTGCGTTTCGGTGCAATTCCCGAAAGACTACACATGTATTAAGTGTTAAGCGTCATTTAAACCCTAGTTTAAATGTAATGAGGTGTGCGTTATAGATTCAGTGATCTTAAGTTTGAATTGACGGAGTTGAGTTAACGGAGTTAACCTGAAATTGACGATTGTCACATCATTCCCTTGTTAAAGAATTTTCGTCCCGAAAATTTGAGTCAAGTCGTGATGAGTGTCTGAAAAAGAAAGAAATATTTTCAGTTTGTCATATCATCCCCTAGTAGAAAGAAATTTCGTCCCGAAATTTAATTCATACCTCCGGTGATTTCTGACGGTTTGCCGGGTTTCGCGGTTTTCTGTGTTTGGTCAGCCCTTCAAAAAGGTGAGGATACTTTTTCATCATTTGATCCTCGCGTTCCCACGTGAACTCCGGTCCACGTCTCGAGTTCCAACGAATCTTAACGATTGGAATTTTGCTGTGCTTGAGCGTTTTGGTTTCCCAATCAAAAACCTCGACTGGCTCCTCAATGAAACGTAACTGTTCATCAACTTGCAGTTCATCCAAAGGGACTACTTGAGTCTCTTCGGTTAAGCATTTCTTCAAATTGGATACGTGGAATACATTGTGTACGCCACTAAGTTCCGTTGGTAGGTCCAGTCGGTACGCCACCAGACCAATGCGCTCAGTTATCCGGTAAAGACCAACATATCGTGGGTTGAGTTTGTTTCGCTTACCAACGCGAACCACACCTTTCCAAGGTGAGACTTTAAGTAACACTTGATCATTCACTTGAAATTCGAGAGGCTTTCGGCGCTTGTCGGCGTAACTCTTTTGGCGATCTCGTGCTGCTGCCATGCGATTTCGGATTTGAACAATCTTTTCCGAAGTTTCGAGTACCACTTCTGGACCAGTGATTTGGCTGTCACCCACCTCCGCCCAGCAGAGTGGTGATCGACACTTCCGTCCGTACAGCGCTTCAAACGGCGCTGCTTTAATACTTGCGTGGTAGCTGTTATTATACGAAAACTCTACCAAAGGTAAGTGAGGTTCCCAACTTTTTCCGAAATCCAACACGCATGCACGCAACATATCCACCAGGGTCTGAATAGTTCGTTCACTTTGCCCATCCGTCTGAGGATGGTATGCTGTGCTCATATCAAGACGGGTGCCTAGTGCGCTTTGCAGCGACTTCCAAAAGTGCGAAGTGAAACGAGAATCTCGATCAGAAATGATTGAGACAGGCACTCCGTGTCTAGACACTACTTCCTTCATGTAGACGCGAGTCAGTCTTTCCATTTTGTCCGATTCCTTAATCGCTAAGAAGTGTGCCGACTTAGTCAACCGGTCAACGATCACCCAGATGGTATCGCATCCCGTCGGTGTCTTAGGTAAACCCGTGATAAAATCCATTGAGATGTGTTCCCATTTCCACATTGGGAGTTCCGGTTGTTGCAGTAGACCAGATGGTTTCTGGTATTCTATTTTGACTCTGGCACAAGTCAAGCATTTGCTCACGTAGGTGGCAATGTCGGCTTTCATGTTCGGCCACCAGGAAAGTGCCTTTAAATCATGATACATTTTATCTGAGCCAGGGTGGATAGAATATCGGGACTTGTGTGCTTCGTCCATCACCAGAGTTCTCAACTCTCCGAACCGTGGAACACAAATCCGGTTCACAAAATATCGGACCCCGTCTGATCTGGTTTCAAGTTGCTTGTTCATGCCCCGCTTTCAAAGCTTCGTGTTGCGCCTAGCGAATCTGGTCGGGTAAGTTTGCATGAATCGTGAGTTGCAATGCTCGCACTCGTCTGGTTTATCTGTTTCTTTTCTGCTGAGGGCATCGGCCACTACATTGGCCTTTCCAGGGTGATACTTGATGTGTAACACCCCGCAACCGCAGCGGAAACGTAAACGGGATGCAACAGACACCTCTGATATCAACCACATTGTTTATAAAGAAAACTGAATACATTAATATACTTCAAATTACATTATCTTGTATTTCATTACCGTCTAGGTGATACACACATCATACAATACGATACATAATTCTATTTATTATAATGTATCCTAACATCCCGCCCGCAAATCTTACACACATCAAGCACTTAGCACGTAAGCAATCACTTCATCTTAATTGTACCTGAAAAGCATGTGAGAAAACGGGTCAACTACGAATAGTTGGTGAGTTTCACAATTTGAGTAAACCATGATAAATCCATATCAAAATATAATATTATCTGGGGACACTGTTAACCAGTACTGTACTCATTTCAGGGGCAATGTTAACCCAGAATTACGATGTAATTATGCTGAGCCCACAAGTGAAACCTCTGACTATCACACACAACCCCCGTGGCATATCCCCCGCCCACGGAACTGCCCCAAACCGCTATGTCTAACATTACATAGCAAGATAAATAACAACAAAATAGACATGTGCAACAGGCTGGGAAACATCAGCAAATCCATGCCGGACCAGTTGGGTTTGTCAGACCAATAGTACTATCCACACTCTACCGGCTTTCAGTTAATCACTCGTGTTCCGAGGCCTTAGAATGTTAGCAACTCAGACAATTACCATCTTAGTACATTTCCGTACGATTCCCGTACAATAAAATATATATAAATCCACGCAAGTCCATGCGTTCAGTATGTATTTAAACATTTCAGTAAAACATGCTTCCGCCCCGAGAAAATATTCGAAAACAGTTCAGAAAAAGGGGCTCGTGAAACTCACCTTAGCACATGCAAGCAGGTAACAACAATCATTAACAGTTAACACGTCCAATCTGTAATATGATCCCTACGATCGTTATTATACAATTATTGTTTATATAACCTTTAACCGTATCAACCGGTACATCTGGGGACACTGTTAACCCAACACTGTACCCGTTCTGGGGGCAATGTTAACCCAGAAACACTTCTCCGGACTCAGATTGTGATGTCTTTTAGAGTTCAACAGTCAAATTTTCTAATAGCTTGTTTTCCCCGTTTTGCGTGCCTAGCACGGTTACCCGTTTTATGTTTCAAAAATGAGTTTGGTCACACACGACCCGAAAATAGTGGTTGACTGATAATTTAATTAAAGTGGTGAAATTAGAGCTCGGTTTAGACGCCCCGATTGGCCGCGGGACCTGTTTCCGTATTTGGCGTACCGGAAACTGTTAAATCGGTTAAAAATACCCAAATCATCCGAATTATTTTCGGATGATTCATTTTTACTTGTTTAACTCAATAATATGAAAATAGTTCATTTTTAGGGTTTTTATACAGCAGTCAGCTCGCTTAAGCGAACTTCACCGGTTTACGCGTTTTAACTTTAAAAGTTTGATAATTAGCACAAATAATTATCCGTTTAACCTCGGATCTTGAAATTTTGCACAAACCACTTTTTGACAGTGGGGAATTTTATAAAAATATTTCCATAATTAATTTTTATATTTAAAATTTATTTATCTATTTTTAAACACCATTTAAACACTAAATATGTCGTAAATACCAAACGATCATAGAAAAATCCCAAATTTCTCCTGGATGTCCCCTGCCATCCACATAGTCCCCTGTAATTTTTGCAGAACCAAAATCTTCTTTTACATGCCATTTTCACTAAAACCGAGCTAGAAAACCCTAGAACTCGTTTAACCGAAAAGCCTACTTAGACTTCTCCAACTGACCTCAAATTTTGTGTGTGACTTATTCATGATATAAAAAGCTTATCGGCAATTTTCCAGAATTTTTCATGATATTTAACTATTTTTCACCATCTTTGGCCAAAACCGAGCATTAAATTCACCAAATATTCATCCTTTATCCAAAATTACCAAAAATTCACAGAACTCTTATTTTCATGTGTAGAACATCCCTGCAAAATTTCATAACCCAAATCTAAACCATCAACAATCTGTCCAAAAACTCCAAAACCGAACATAACCGAATATACCTTTCGTTTTCCGCGACTACAAGCTACAAACTCGTCTTTCCGCCTTATCTACCACTAAATACAGAACCTACAACCAACATACCACAATACCAAGCAAGTTACACTCACGATCAAGCCATTTCTTTCATGGTTTCGGTTATGATTCCAAAAACAAAGATTTAACCGTAAAAATTCGTTTTTGATTCGTTTAACTCCTTTCTTGGACCAAGATCCCTTGTATAACCCGTATACATCACTTGATCATGCAAGAATCGGTTTTCATCTTTGAAACCTCATTTTCTTGCAAACAAACTTAAGAAACGAAGATGGAAACGTATATAACTCGATTATTTACCTTGTTTTCTTGCTAAAAACTCTCGGTTTTGGATCATGATCTTGAGAGGATTGATGAGCTTGGATGGATTGTTGTAAAAAAAAGAAATGAGAAAGGGGGTTGGACCCTTAGGTCCGATCGGATTAATGAGGGGGGTGGGGTGGGACCCACCTCTCCATTCTAGGCCACATGTTTGGATTCTCGTAATCCGGATAATGTTTTGGATAATCTGGTTCAGTTCGTTTTTCGGTTAAATGTTTAATTCGGCTTAAAACGGGGTTAAAACGGTCGTTTTTCGGCTTAAAAATGAAATTTATATAAAACCGATTTAAGAACTTTAAAAACTTAAACCATGACATTTATTAACTTAAAACATCATATCATTAATTATCGCGCATCTTTTTCGGCTTGATCGATCATTTCTTGCTCGGTTTGGTATTAAAGGTTTCGTTTAATGTACCGACGTACCATTAAATCGAAATTCTTTTTCTGTGCTTTAATTCACTTATCCCGAAGCTTTAATACTTCGTAAAATCACTAAATATCATATATCTCGTCTATAATTGAACCCTCGATTCGTTCGGGTTTCAATAACTATCGATCGATTAATCGCATATTCAATGCGATGAATTATATATTCACGTACAATCAATACAGTGAACCATGTATTCTCGTATAATTACCATGGTAACTCATGTACCCGACATTACATATGACGTAACTAACGTCTACCGGTTAGGGTATCCCTGGTTTCGTCGGAATCGTTACATGATGGCACAATCATAATCCTTGAGCAGCTCGACCCAACGACGCTGTCGCATGTTCAGCTCCTTCTGATCGTAGATATGTTGGAGACTCTTGTGGTCGGTGTAAATGGTAAACTTGGTACCGTACAAGTAATGCCTCCATATCTTAAGGGCAAACACCACAGCTCTGAGTTCCAAATCATGGGTCGTGTAGTTCTTCTCGTGAACCCGTAGTTGTCGAGAGGCGTAAGCTATAACCTTCTCGAGTGGCATCAGTACACAACCGAGACCTTGTATCGATGCGTCACAGTGTACCTCAAAATTTTCCGTTCCCTCGGGGAGGGCTAGAATAGGGGCGCTGCAGAGTTTGGTTTTCAACAGTTGAAAAGCGGATTCTTGCGCGTCACCCCAATTGTACTTAGTGCCTTTGTGAGTCAAAGAGGTGAGGGGTTGAGCAATCTTTGAAAATCCCTCGATGAAACGTCGGTAGTAGCCGGCCAGTCCTAGGAATTGCCGCACCTCAGTCGGAGTCTTAGGTGCTTCCCAGTTTTTGATGGCCTCTACCTTACCGGGATCGACATGGATACAATTCTCGTTGATCACATGTCCTAAAAAGTGAACCTCGCGAAGCCAAAACTCACATTTCGAGAGTTTAGCATACAGTTGTTCCTTCTTCAATAATTCCAGAATTACCCTTAAGTGTTCTTCATAGTCAGCTTCGTTCTTGGAGTAGACGAGAATATCATAAATGAAAACAATCACAAACTTGTCGAGGTACGCCTTGCATACTCGATTCATGAGATCCATAAATATGGCTGGTGCGTTGGTTAGTCCAAAAGGCATAACCGAAAACTCGTAGTGACCATACCGTGTTCTGAAAGCCGTCTTTGAGATATCTTCTTCGCGCACTCTAAGCTGATGGTAACCAGATCGCAGATCGATCTTCGAGTAGTAACTCGATCCTTGAAGCTGGTCAAACAAATCATCAATTCGGGATAAAGGATAACGGTTCTTGACCGTCACCTTGTTCAACTCCCAGTAGTCGATACACATTCGGAAAGTCCCGTCCTTCTTTCTGACAAATAAGACAGGGGCTCCCCATGGCGATGAGCTAGGTCGAATAAAACCCTTATCCAACAAATCTTGCAACTGAGTGGACAGTTCCTGAAGCTCCGCCGGTGCGAGCCGATACGGGGCTCGTGCTATGGGTGCTGCACCGGGTGTCAACTCGATTTGGAATTCGACTTGTCGTATAGGAGGGAGTCCAGGCAAATCCTCTGGGAAAACTTCCGGAAAATCCCGCACAATCGGTATATCTTCAATTCGCTTCTCCTCCGCGGGTTTCTCAACAATCTGCGCCAAAATTGCCGGATGACCCTTTCGTAGGTACTTCTGCGCCTTCATGAGGGTAATGACGCTGGTGGTCATGCCGCTTCTCTCACCTCGGATCGAAATGATCTCGCCGGAAGGGGTAGTAATGTGAACTATCTTGTCGTGACATATAATCTCCGCTCGGTTCTCGGATAACCAGTCCATGCCGACCACGACATCGAAACTACTAAGCGTAAAAGGAATAAGGTCGATATCAAAGACATGACCTGCCAGTTTTAACTTACATCCCGCAAGTACATGAGTCGTTACTATAGTCTTACCGTCAGCTAATTCAATAGGAAACTTAGCATCTAACGGAGTTAGAGTTAAGTCTAAGAGTTGGCTAAAGGCTTTCGACACAAAACTCCTATCAGCTCCAGTGTCAAACAATACAGAAGCAAAACAATCGTTCACAGGGAACTTACCATTCACCACGTACGGATCATTGCGGGCTTGACCCGACCCAATTACAAAAGCTCTTCCTTTGCCATTGCTTCCACCACTACTGCCACTTCCATTACCTCCATTGTTGTCGTTCTGTTTCAGCTTGGGACAATCTTTCCTGAAATGACCTTCCTGCCCACATTCGAAACATCCCTTCGTCGTCATAGGTGGTTTAGGAGCACCCTTTGCCGCAAGGTCTCCTCTACATTCCTTCGCCTGGTGACCCATCTTTCCGCATCTCTGACACTTGACACGGTCACACGGGCCAACATGATGATAGTTGCACCTATTGCACTTCGGATATTTCCCAGCATATCCGCTCGAACCCTGCCCGCTACCGTTGTTATTGTGTGTTGTGACTCTGATTGTTAAAGCTTCGAGTGAATTCGGGCTTACGGTATTGTTGTTGCTGTGGGAGGTTCGAGGATGACGATCTGGTGTTGTCAAACTTTCTCTTTCCGCTGCTCGGGTTGCTGTTGCTGTTGTTGTCATTACTCGAGTTGTCACGGGCTTTAGCGGTTGAACCCCTAGGTGGTAGCGCACCTTGGGTCACTGCTTGATCCGTCAGTTTGTGAGCTAAACGGATCGCTTGTTGAATCGTGGCTGGTCTGGAAGACGTCACCATGCCCTGAATTTGCGGTGCTAACCCATCAAGATACATTTCAATCCTCTTACTCGGCGGATCCACCATCCGCGGACACATCACAGCTAACTCGTGAGAACGGGTTGTGTAGGCTTCGATTTCTGAGCCCACCATCTTCAGTGACCAAAATTCTGACTCTAACTTTGAAATCTCTTCTCTCGGACAGTACTCTTCTCGCATCATGTTCTTGAACTCCTCCCAGTTCATAGTGTTAGCCAGTTCCAATCCAAGGATCTGCACGTTTGAATTCCACCAAGTGAGGGCAGAATCCTCAAGTGTTCCAGCAGCGAATTTGACCCTACTGACAGGGGGACAATTACACATCTCAAATGCCGACTCGGCCTTCTTAGCCCAACGCAGAAAGCCTATAGCTCCCTCAGTGCCCTTAAACGTACTGAGCTTGCAGTCAAGGTAACTCTTGAAGGTACACGTTCCAATTGGACCTCCAGCTTGGTTCTGTACATGTGCGGCTAGGGCGGCCGCCGCGTGGTCATTCAGCAGAGTTTGGAATTCTGCTGCAGTCAAGTTGATGTTACCACGTCCGTGTCCAGCGTTTCTTCCAGCCATTTCCTAGAATCACAGTATAAAATGTTAAACATGAATTTTTCTTTCATATACAACACACCATACATGTAATAAAAAGATAGGTAAGAAAGAATTAAGAAATAACATCACATCACAACCATATATTAATCTAATTAATAATTCATGATTAAAACCATTGTATTCGCTACAAAGTATTTCCAATCAATCCTTAAAATCATAGAAAATAATAGTTCGGATGGAGACAACCCCTCCATCTAGGTGTTATCATCACTAGATGTCATCATCTGAGGACACCTCTGAGTGTGCCTCCTCCTCAGCCGGTTCTTCCTCCGGTTCTTCTTCAGGTTCCTCCTCGGGATCTTCCTCGGGGTCCTCCTTAGGTTCTTCTTCGGGATCTGCCTCAGGCTCGGCCTCAACTTCGGCTGCGTTCTGAGCAATTTGCATTTGTAAGACATCGCAACGCTCTAGAGCTATCTCGGTTCGGGTCCTTGCTACTTGGAGTTGCTCTTGCAAGTCTATCATCTCGGCTTGCATCTTTCTCATAATCTTCTTCTGTTGATCACTAGCCTCTTGCATTTCCTTCATTGCCGCTGCCATGCGGGCAATTTCCTCCTTAGTCTCGGTTCCGTCTTTTAACAGTCCGGAAACGTTCGCTCTCGTATAGCGCATGTAACCCACGTCACGCTCCAAGCATGAAACAACAGCTGCGAGAACTCGCTCTACAGGTTCGGTTTTGGGTGGTAGGGTGTTGGGGTAAGCAGGGTGGTTCGGGTGAGGTAACGGGGGAACTTGTTCGCGATAGACCATACGTCTGATCATATTAGGGTACCAATCCCAGCTAACTTCGTTTTCGTACATGCCTCCGGATAAGCGGTACCTCTTCGGTGAGGGAGCTTCGAGTTCCGGGACTACACGGGGGTGGCGATGCGGTATGTAACTGCGGTTCCTTCCCGTGAGCATGAGTCATCGGATCGGATGATGATGATGATGGCGGCGTCGACATTCCTATAGGTAAGCCGTGTATGCGCGCGCGTATGATTGAAAGAGGTAAAGAGATAGGATAACAAAGACTACACAAATCTATGCAGTGCGTATCATTATAACTAATGGGTCGTCGCGGTTATAGTCTAGTATGCATGCAGCTTCTAGTTCGCTATAACCAATGGCTCTGATACCAATCTGTCACACCCTCAAAATCCACTAACGGAGTTTTACCGTCAGAGGGTGTGAACTAACAGGATCGGAATCATTAGTTATAATCAAACCATAAAAACGTTTAAATGAAAATAAGTGCGGAAGCGTAAAACCATAGAAACCAATGTTGCATCACGCAGGACGACTTAAAACCCAATGACAACAGTTTAAAATAAGTTTGCATAATTAAAAGTGTTTCAAGCAATGCATGATCCTAAACCGAGCGCCCGCCTCGGCTACCTGAGAATAACATACTAAAAGTGTCAACACAAGGTTGGTGAGTTCACAGTTTATATAAAATAAAGCGTTTAGCGTTTGCGTTCAGCGTTTTGCGTTACAGCGTTTTGCGTTACCAGATAGTGTTATGTCAATTATATATCTATAGGTAGCTAGCCTATAAAACAAGTATCACTAAGTGTTCGACACCAAAGCTGACTGTTTATCATTTGCCTTGCCACCAGGTCTATCCCGACCATGGTATGTGTTTAGCCAAGATTACACCCACTCGACCTCCAGTCGAGTTTAGCGTTAGGTGGGGTTTGTCAAACCCAGTAGTACTACTCAACAATGACTCGCTATTATCCAATATTAAACGGTTCGATGTGAATGAAGGACTTTAGTTAACGCGTTTGCCACTTAGTCTTAACAAGTGACATATAATCTATATTAACAAAATCTTAAATGCGTTTTCGGAGTATGTTATCTCCCCCAAGTGAAAAGCGTTTAAAAAGTTTAAAAGGGGAAAGTGAAACTCACTGTTTGCGAAGTATTCCCAAAATAATTCACCAAGATGCGCGTCACAGAAAAACTCTCTCTAGCGTTCTAAAACAATAAAGAGATTTTTCTAAGTGTCGGAATATTATCGAGTCTCTAGACCCGGCACATAATACCTATGCACATAACATGTTTCGTGTTTCGTTTGTGAATCGTGTGTGACTTTAACAAATGTATTTGTGATACGTTACATGTGTAAGCAATTATTTACGTGTCATGTATTCATAAAGTACATCACTAGCAATTTCTCCCCGTAAGGGCAATTTGGTCAACACATAACAATTAACTAGCCATTATTCCCCACGAGGGCAATTTGGTTGAATCATGACAATCAATTAGCAATTATTCCCCGCAAGGGCAATTTGGTCAAAACATAACAATTATATAGCAAGTACATGTTTCATGCATTTTTCACAAAATTCAGCAGCTAGTTTCACCGAGACAGAAATTCTACTTGAAAGATTGTACTATCTCACCGATCATAGCATCACAATTAATTTACTAAAAATCATCACAAAAGCATATATGTCTTAGGTTTCCAGAACATATTTTATTATATTTTTATTCCCCATAGGTTTCTCACAATCATCTAATCATTACAGCAAACTCATAACAGTCAAATTCATGCGCAACAGAATGTTATTTGAAATTCCCGTTTAAACGAAAAATCCAATAAATGCAAGACCACTTGGGTTAGATTCCTAACTCAATAAGTCAACTTCCAGAAGTGGAACCAACCCAATTGGTCTCGTAGTTCATGAGATATGCTAATTAAAAAACAACCTAACAGCAGGTCTCACAATTCAGATTCGCACTTCAGTTTTGTAAAATCATAAAAGTTAACCTTTACTTGTTCAAAAATTACAAGTTTATATTCTTTAGAAACTAGACTCAACCTAGTTTACTGTAGTATCAACAATCTCAACCAATCTTCACATTTACACCTCGTTACAGTCAATTAAACATCAATAACACAATCTGTCCGGAAACTGTTTGCATCCAAACTCAACATATTAACTATCTATGGACCATCATTCATTCATATAACACTCTAGACTCCATAATCACTATCCATGCACATCAATTACACATTACATACATGATTAGGGTTTTTGTTTGAATTCAAATCAAAGACACAAGCAATTAACATGTAACAATATCCATTCTAGTTATCATATCATCATCAAATCAACAACAATCATATAAACTACGTACACACATAAATCGGCCTCTAGGGTTTTCAATTAACCCATTAAACATCGAAATTAAGTATAAAGGATGCATAGGATAGTCGTTATACCTTCCTAGCACCTTAATCTTCAATCAAAGGCTTGAAAACTTGGTTGTATGTGTGTATATAAGTGGCGGCAGCCGTGAGGGGGGGGGGGGGGGAAGAGAAGTCCGATCGGGGTAGAGGAAGAGAAAGAAAAAAGTGAGTTAGGGTTTATTATTATTATTTATAATAATACTATGTTACACTCAAGCCCCTCAACTTTCGATTGTTGTTTTTCTAGCTTAACTAACTAGTTCTAGTACATTGAGTTAACGTTTATAACAATGTTATCACACAACACATAAGTCTAACACATAATTATCACATAATTACTGTTTTGACGTTTTTCGTTTATTCACCAATCGTTTGCGTCAACTCGTTTGCGTTTCGGTGCAATTCCCGAAAGACTACACATGTAGTAAGTGTTAAGCGTCATTTAAACCCTAGTTTAAATGTAATGAGGTGTGCGTTATAGATTCAGTGATCTTAAGTTTGAATTGACGGAGTTGAGTTAACGGAGTTAACCTGAAATTGACGATTGTCACAATCTTATAATGAGTTGAGTTATATTCAATGTGGTACATTCCTTATAAGGAATTTTAATACGTTTTTAGACGTTCATCTTGAGTTTGAGCAAAGTAAGGATCTCAGATTGTTGGATAATTAAAATATTCATGTCCCTGAGGATATCCTTCTGGTTAGGTCATTGCTTCTTTTCTCTTTGGCATCATTGGTTTCTTGGATCTACTTTATCCTGCTCTATGCATATTTTGATTTGGAATGATCTAAGGTAGTGGGATGTTAGTATCAAATGAATTTGAATCATCTTATATTGTTGTTTGATACGAATCTTCATCAATGGATACAAGAATTCAGATTAGAGATGTTCCCATAAATCCTTTTTCTTTACCTGATGGAGGTTGAAATGATCCTCTACTAGATTTACAATCGGACGCTTGTGCAAAGTTATATTAGGGATATGAAAGGGCTCCTATCTTATCAGTACTGTTATATATTATCTTTAACATTTTTAACGATTGTAGTATTGGTACTTTCAATCAAGTATCTAATTTGCTAGAACCAATATCTGTACAATAAGTTTTTGAAACTTATTCCTGATCAAAGCCTAGGTATATTAAGTACCTAATTCGCTAAAACTGATCGAGCAGCACTTCTACTCTATATTGCGTTCTAGATCTTAAACCATCAAAACTTCAGAGCTTGGCATGTACTTCGAGAATCGGCATGTAAAACAAGACTAAATTTGTGTGTGTGAAATGTGTTTTGGTGTGAGAACTGAAAATGTCGTGAGCCTTCATTTTAGGTGAAATTTTGGATCCCATCGCGTATCACGATGGCCATTCTGAAGGCCTCCTCGTGTATCGCGATGAGTCATAATATTCATAGGCTAACACAAGCCATGTGTCGCCACGTGGGGGGGGGGGTGATAAGCGTCACTCTACCATCGCCCATGTGTCACGACGGAGAAAAAGGTCGGTCCATCGCGTAGCATGACACCACACATCCTTGGTTTCTTCCCAGTTCCATTGCGTAGCGCGATGGTTCATTGGCTAAGCCCTTCGTGTAGTACGATTGGTTCCTGGACTTGAATTTTCACTTTTGGTCCCTTATCTTTAATAAGTTATCACATCTTGGTCTTGCTTCCATTTTCCAAAACAGTAAGGCGGCTCTCAAGCATGTGAAGTGCAAAGTGCACCATAAAAGCGCCACATTGCGCCCGTGCATGTGCCCGATCCTGTGCGTGTCGGGTGCTTTGGACCCTATGCTAAGACCCCTAGGGGCATCTTGGAAAATAAGAATATTACCATGGAAACTCTTTACAATATAAAGAGTACACAAGTTTGATAATTTATCAATGTGGTAGGAAATTCTCTTTCCTATTTATACCAATGTGGAATGTTTCCACTTTCTTCTTTCTTTCCATTTGGGATGAATTCATTTTTCTTATTTTCTTAACATGGGATGCTTCCATATGTATATTATATATTTCACATTACTTCTTTTAGAGAAATTTTGAGTCCCTTATCTTTACTAAGTTGTCAAATTTAACCTAAAATTTTGGAGATTGTACAGAAACAATAGAAAGTCCACTCTCCAAGATTATGTCTTAGCCTAACAAGCCTAACCAAGCAAGAAAGCCTATACCGGCACATACCCATTTTGATATACTTTCCAATGTCACCATCCGACCTAATCATCTTGCCCAGTGTGCACCAATTGCAACTGATATGACCATTGTAACAACTCGGGTTTTTATATAATATATTAAAATACCAATACCCGACCCGCTTACATTTTCAGATAACTTCAATCAACAAATCATCGCATTTTTCGAGTAATTATTATCTTTTTATTATTGTTTATTATATTTAATTAATTATCAAATATAACTTTGAGATATATGCCAAATCCACCCTAAACATGATTTTATTTCAATTTGTGACCACACTTAAAATACAAGGACCAAAATGTAAATTTTTTAAAATATCCTATCAATATTTTTTTACCCAAACCCATGTTTGGACTCTAAACCCTAACTCGCTTAATACCTTGAACCATAATCCTCGTTGTATAATTGGAATTGATCTTTTCATATCGTTTATAGGCCTATTACGAACTTACACCAACGTTTAATTTATGATTAAGATCAAAGAGATACGGATTAACATATATATACAAACCGTATTTATCAAATAAGCTTTATACCATACAGAAGTGATAATAATCTAATTAAATTGGTATGCATCTTCCCCTTGACCTCGCAAACACAAGCCATAAGGATAATTACATTATCAATGCCTGCAATGATTAATCCTAATTCGTTTTTGGCCGGCCGTAGTTCAATCAATTTAACCCTCAATCCATCATTGTTCCAGGTAATTGATATATGTAGCAAGGTCGTCTTTAATCCAATTTCAACAACCATAAGGTTAATTAATAAAACATTAAACAGATTTATCGATTATAATTGTTAGGGGTATAGGAGATTAGGGATGAACCGGGTTCTGTATTTAAATTAGTGCTTTCGTATGTTAACCAACTGACACATCAGCGCAACTGCCTGATGTGTGTTCTAGATTGTTAAGCCAGCTGAGGCGCGGGTTCAAACCCAGACATCCCGTTTTTTGTTAATTCTATTTTAAATTTTTTAAATAGTTATAAATCAATATAATTGATATAAAATATTTAATAAACGTTATTTTATTAAAACAACCCGATGCATTATTAATGATTCTTGTCGTTGGACGATTTTACAAACTTATTATCTTTAGTATATATGCATGCATGTATATATGAAATGATCCAATACATATATATATATATATATATATATATATATATATATATATATATATATATCATCTTTTAAACAATAGTATAATAAACGTATTCAAATGGCTAAATATATTTTCACCGCTAATTGTCGTTCAAAGATTCAAAATAAACTATTTATTTATATTATAACTTATTACATATTATTATTTACTTTAAATGATGTTTTGTTTATTTGAAATATATTTATTTAAACAATATTATAACATATATTATAAGTTGTTAAACATTTATTACTTATAGTATATTTATGTTATACGAAACATATTATATCTACTTAGTTACGCATTATTATCATTAAAGTTATTTATTTATTTATACGTTTATATTCGTATTATCATAATTATATCTCATATTTATTTATTTTTAACTAATTATTTATAAATTCGATTATATGTTTATTGCGTTGAGCTTAAAGATGATTTTATAAAAGTAATGCTTCTTATGATTAAATGATTATGATTTTACAATAATAATAATAATGTTAGAAACTATTCATTTAATCAATAACATTCTAATCACAAACATAATTCAAACCACATCGAAATCTTAAATCCATTGTACCTGTTATCCCATTTATTATTAATCCATATTATTATATTAATTAACTAGGTATCCTTGACGGTAAATCCCGAAGGGTTAACATTTTTACATCCTCTCTTTTATTTTGTGCATCTAATCATGTGAGAAATCACTTCCCTATTTTAACGCTTTTCAAATGTTTTGAGAACATATGCATACCAACTATCAACTTACACATGTTATTATATTCTCAGATGAAAGCTGTTAAAATTTGTGTTGTGTATCATTTGAATAACTACTTGTTATTTTTAATTTGTTTATGTGTTTATTTATCACATTCGGAGAGGTCCTCATTATAATCACATCATGTCGTAGTGGCCGACGTCCGATGACATGACAACGGTTTCACCAACAACTCAATTATTCTATCATGGTAACCAATGCCCTATTCGCATGCAACGGTTTAGCCCACATATCATTTATGGTGTGCAATATAAATGATTTATAAATCATTATAATTAATATAAAATATTTAATAAACGTTATTATATTAAAACAACCCGATGCATTATTAATAATTCTTGTCGTTGAACGCTTTTACAAACTTATTATCTTTAGTATATATCCATGTATGTATATATATTTATATATATATATATATATATCATCTTTTAAACAAAAGTATAATAAACGTATGCAAATGGTTAAATATATTTTCACCGCTAATTGTCGTTAAAAGATTCAAAATAAACTGTTAATTTATATTCTAACTTAGACAGAATTACAACAAAATTATCCTTTATGTTTGTACTAAATTTCACTCATTGTCCTTTATGTTTAAAATTAATATGGTTTATCCTTTACGCTTACAAATCTAACAATGTTTGTCCTTTGACCCTAACCCAATTAGTTTTTCTTGTTAAGTCATATCATGTGCATTGCACATGAGGGTAAATTGGTAATTTTATCTATTTCTTTAATAGAACACTTTAATAATTAAAATTTACATGCATAAAATAATGAAAATTCTTCTCTCTCTTTCAAACACACTCTTTCTCTCTCCCTTGCTCGTCCATCACCACCAACCCACCCACCGTCCAACCTGTGACACAATCACCTACCATAAGGTCTAGCAAGAATGGTTTCTAACATCCCTAAATTCTTCAGAATAATTCACCCCAAGTTATTCAATTTCTTATAATCAAAACCCCCAATTCCACCCTACCATCTCAATTTCATCGATTCCTTCAATTCCGATTGGATCCTAAACTTTCTATGCTTCCAATTAGCATCACTATAGAAACATTTTTCCTTATCTTCATCAAAATTTACTTATAACGATCCAATTCACCATTTAATACTAAGGTTACGTCGCACAAAACCACAATGTATATTCAAACGTCTCCGTTCGTCCTCACTTATTCCAGAAGCTGGATCGAGATCCAGGCTCCGGATAGCATCCGTCACCATTTCCGGGTTCCAGAACCGACGTTTCAACATCGACCATCGTCGGCGATAAACCGTACACCCATATTCCCCACAACAACTTTCTGAGCCTCATCTCCATGCACATACGACGCTTCTTTACTGAAGCTTTCAAGAACTTGATTCGAGGAACCAACTACACGAATTAAAAAATGGTTTTATATAGTTTGAAATTAGGGTTTTAATTTGGGGATGGGAGATTGGTGGGGGTGCCGGTATGACGAGGGTGGTGGTCGTGAACTAGTGGGGGGGGGGGGCTGCTGGTGTTGGTTGTGGCTGGTGGTTAGACTAGAGAGTGAGATAGTGACGTGTGTGTATATAAACTTTTTTAATTTGTTATTTTGTTGATTTATTAAAATGTTTTAATTCTATAGATAAAATTACCAATTTACCCTCAGGTGCAATGCACATGACCTGACTTAACGAGAAAAACTAACTGAGTTAGGGCCAAAGGACAAACACTGTGAGATTTGTAAATGTAAAGGATAAAATACGTTAATTTTAAAGATAAAGGACTACGAGTGAAATTTGGTGTAAACATAAAGGACAATTTCTGTAATTTTGTCTATAACTTATTACATATTATTATTTAGTTTAAATGATTATTTGTTTATTTGCAATATATTTATTTAAAAAATAATATCATATATATTATAAGTAGTTAAACATTTATTTACTTATAGTATATTTATGTTATACGAAACAAATTATATCTACTTAGATACACATTATTATCATTAAAGTTATTTATTTATATGTGTATATTCGTATTATCATAATTATATCTCATATTTATTTATTTTTAACTAATTATTTATAAATCGATTATATGTTTATTGCGTTGAGCTTAAGGGTGATTTTATAAAAATAATGCTTCTTATGATTAAATGATTATGATTTTACAATAATAATAATGTTAGAAACTGTTCATTTAATCAATAACATTCTAATCACAAACATAATTCAAACCACATCGAAATCTTAAATCCATTGTACATGTTATCCCATTTATTATTAATCCATAATATTATATTATTTAACTAGGTATCCTTGACGGTAAATCCCGAAGGGTTAAAATTTTTACACCCTCTCTTGTATTTTGTGCATCTAATCATGTTAGTAAACACTCCCCTATTTTAATTCTTTTCAAATGTTTTGAGGTCATATGCGTACCAACTATCAACTTACACATTTTATTATATTCTCAAACGAAAGCTGTTAATATTTGTGTTGTGTATCATTTGAATAACTACTTGCTATTTGTTATTTGTTTATGTGTTTATTTATCAAATTCGGAGAGATCCATCATTATTATCACATCATGTCGTAGTGGCCAGCGTCCGATCGCATGAAAATGGTTTCAGCAACAACTAAATTATTCTATCATGGTAACCAATGCCCAATTCGCATGGCAACGGTTTAGCCCACATATCATTATTTGTGTGAAATATTAGCATACTATGGTTTGATTGTTTATACTCACAGATAACAGGTTTGCGATTTTTCTTATATATATATTATTGTTAGTGTCAAAACTGGTGATTTTCTCACTCAACCTTTGTAAAGCCCCAATCCCGGTGCCCTACATTGGACGTTGGATTTACTCATAAACACAGTTCTAAATATCTGAGTTAAATAAACTTTTCGCGGAATAGATAAATGTCGACCATTCATTACATAAGTCTTAAAATTTAAAACAATAATAAACATGTCTTTTAGTTTAACCATCATAAATAAAGTCTTTAGATGACAGCTTCTTTATTCTTCTACCATGTGACCTTTACAGCTTAGATAGCTGATGGTAGTGCAATCGTTATTGACTCTGTTATTCATAATTGCACGCTCATCCTTAACAAGCACAAGTTCTCCAACAATTTCATACATATGAAAATGGGTAGCTTCGACGTCGTAGTTGGTATGGATTGGCTCTCTTTACGTCATGTCGAAATTTTGTGTTTCGAGAAACTCATATGAATCCCTCTCGAGGTGTGATCCTAAACGTTCCCAGTAAAAGACCTTTCCCAAAAGTTAACTTCATGTCTTGCCTCGAAGACCAACGTTACTTACGTAAAATTTACGTTTCATTCTTAGCCCATGTACCGAAAAAGTCCGCGAAGAGAATAAGCTTTTCGGCATTCCAACCGTCCGCGACTTCCCTGAAGTTTTTCCCGACGACATTTCCAGACTCCCTCCATTTCACCAAGAGGAGTACCGCATCGAACTTGTGCTCGGAGAAAACCTCGTAGCCAAAGCACCCTACCGTCTTGGACCCTCCAAGATGCAAGAAATCTCAAACCAAATCCAAGAACTTAAAGAAAAGGATGTCGGTGTGTCTCAGCTCTCTCCGCATACTTTCTATTTATAGCAGTTTTAATTGATGTCTCATAGGACACTTTTCGCACATGTAACACCCAACTGAAACTTGTCACATGTGCTAGTGAGGTAATGACACATGGCAACGAGTTTTCATACACATAAAGTTGTTGAGATCTCGCATAGACACGTGGCGTAGTGTAACAATCGTTAATTTTCAAACCCGAAATTCCGACCCGTTTTATATTTCAATGTAATTTGGATTTTCACTTATCGATAAGGTTTGGATTTCATGTTATTACGTTGTTTATGAATATATTGTCACTTATGTCATTGTACCCGCACAACTCATTTTTAGAATTTTGTTGTCTTAATTTGTCTTGGAAGCTTTGAATAGTTATAATTATAGATTCTAATTATAAGAAATATTTCCATAACAATTATATACATTCATGGATAATATGACATGTTACATGTTACACAAGACATTTTGACTAACATGTGTGATGCGTTGCAAAACACATAGCGTTTTATCCCGTTTTTGTGTCGTTTTATGCGTAAACCGTTAATGAATATAGCTTGTTCTTGCATGAAATTAAATGTTTGTGTATATGATAGGTCCCATGTTTAAGAGAGCGAAAAAACTAGTTTAATGAAGGAAGAATCAGCTCAAACGGGATTCGGATGAAGCCGTTATGCACGTTTGAAGTTAAACGAGTCAGAAAACGAAGAAACGAGCACCCAGGACCTGTCCACGCTACTCGACCAGGTGAGGCATCCATGCCCATGCTATGAGACATCCCACATGTCCCAAAGGCTGCCAAGAATGCTTAGAAATCAGCTACCCCATTTATTTTGTCTTCTAGTGGGCCTTGTGGGCTTGTTTTAACCTATTTTATATTAGGAAAGAGATGTTTAAACATATATATAAAAGGTTTATACCCTATGAACAATTTGGACATCATATTTCCAGCCACCACACCTGTTCAAGAGGAGAAACCAAGGAGGAGAAGCTTACGGTTCTATCTTTTATCCTCCGGTTGTCGGTTTTGCTTGTTTTAACGTTTGTGAGTTCGTTTTTGAGTTTTAGACTTTCAAACAAGTTCCCATAAGTTTTTAATGGATACGTTGAGCTTAATTATGATTATTATCTGCTGTGCAAAAGTTATGAATATCTAATCTTGTTAGTTCTACCTAGGTTTGATGATTATTGTTCGGTTTTAATGAGTTTATTGGATTGTTTGATCAATATGACTTGAATTGCTATTGAAAGTTTGGTTTAACATTGAATTATGTTGTGTTTAGTGGCTGTGTTTTGATTAATAATACACAATTACCTCTTGCTTTGATTGATTGAATCGGTTTTAGTTGATTTTAGCTTGTTTAAACTCTTTACTTTGTGTTTAAAAATTGTTTGCGGGGTGTACAACCGTAGGGTTTATTTGGGTATATCAATTAGTTTAAATAAGCGGGTAGGCACCTTCTTAGAGACCGAGAGGTGATAGGAAGTAGGGTCATCTCATAGCTTTTACTTGTTAGGATTAGGATCGCGGGAGAGCGGGTTCGGTTCTTGTCGGGTTTGGGTTTGTGAGCGACTAGTTGACCTAGTTTAAGTTAAACTAAATTGTTCCTCTATCCTTGGTTGCATAGTATTCGTCTCCATTAGGGTAGTGTTTCGGTGAGACCGAGAGGAGAGTCGGCATTAGAGCACTTTAACAATTCGTTACCCGGTTAGTTTTTAATATCAACTAAGTGTAGGTTACGGTTTGTTAGTGAGACCGAGAGGTGATCTAGCTTTCTTGAGTGAACCTTAGTTGTGTCATCCTTAGGAACCGTGTCTTGAGATTCTACAATCCATTAGCTTATTATACCTTCAATAGGATTCTTACCTAGGTAGATGTTTTCCCCATTAATAAGTTTTATTCTCACAGTTTCGTCTTGTTTTCTTAAGTTAAGTCTTTTAAGTTAATTAAAGTAAGTTAGGTTAAGTAGTTAATAATTAAAAAATCATTTAAATTATATTATTCTTAGGTGAGTCTTGGTTAGGTTAAGTATTAAGTACGTTTTCTCGTGTCCTTGTGTTCGATACTCTGACTTCCTTAGGTCTATACTATTAGTGATCGGTACACTTGCGGGTTGTGTGTGGATTCGTTAGGATTTTCGTTTCATAAATTTAAAGCTAGTAGTGAGTTACTTAAAAAGGGCATTCATTAAACACACATAAATGTGCATCCATCAAATTAATATTTTAACATCCTTTTGTTAGCATTTTTTGGTATTATTATAAATAAATAACTATATTACTTTAAACTCTTTTAAAATGGTCAAACCTCCTCCCCCAAAGCACTCTTATAATCCATTTTATCATTAAAATATTCTTAAGAGTAACCTCCTCATTTTAGTATAAATAAGAACCCACTCCCACCCCTTTCATTCTTTACACCACTCCTTGACAAGTTTAAGAGAATTATTTATTTATTTTTCCATTTCAAATGTAGGATTTTAATTATTCAAGTCATCTTCATCTTATTTATATATTTTTTTTAATACTTGTTCATACTAGTTAATCAAATGGTCACATGACCATAACGCAATCATGTATAGGAATCCACATAATCCATACACCATGGTGTAAAAGATGGATGAGACAAAGAACACAAATAGATGATCAATTACACGAAGGTCACACTTGAAATGTTCTTACATATTTATTTTCGGTTTTGAATCGTTATATGTTATTCAAAGTACCCAAGGATTTTTTATGATATATTCTCATATATTTTATATAACAATATCCAAAAAAGTTCATAATTTTATTTCATCAAAATACTTTTCGAAATCGTTAAAAAATTGCTTCTAACAATGTTTTAGTTTTAACATTAGATCTAACCATCAAAGAAAGAGGCATATGTTGTTCATATCAAACTGAAAAACTGCAATACAAGATTCTATGATAAACTTCATTGAAATACGGTTCTGAAATTATTTTTACGCATTTTAATTCATTCGTATGAATTCGCAATCAATATTTCATAAACACTGCACAAATATGTACACTCTGATTTAAATGGCTGTTTTGGCCTATTAAGGGTACGAATTTGTAAAACTTTTCTAAATGAAAGTTGTTCAAAACATTATAATTTAGACTGAAAAGTCTTTATTTATAATAAAATTGTTTGATATTTTAAATACCAAACAGAATGTTTTATGTCCAAAAACTGATTTTGTATTTCATCTTCCTTTTTGACATTTTCCTTGTTTTTATCTTATCATTTATTCATTAGATTAGTTTTCCTTACATTTAGCCTAAAACACATTTCTAAAATTAGGTTTAGGGCTTCATGGTTAGGGTTGATCAAGTCACGCCAGTATCCAATCATTTCATTCAAAAATCAATGTGAGTTTCTCACACCTCTTTTATTACTCTTTTACACATTTTGGGGTCGCATATATATCATATCAAATCAATTGCTTAGTTTTTAAATTTTCAAACTAAAATTCGCATCATGGACTTCTGTGTTACTTGTTACTTGCTCAAAATTACTCGCATATGGTTTCCACAATAATTATAACCATACGCCCACCTTTGCACTCAGAACCATTTTGTTTCGAGTGGAAAAGGGACCCCCGATCCGAGTACGTTGGTTGTTACTAACTGGAAAAGACCCTTACTTGCACTGTTATTTCACAAGTTTCATGGAATTGTATGGTTTTTACGCATTTATATCAAAACTTGTGTGAACTAATCAACTATTCATCCAGTTGACCTTATTATATATATATATATATATACATATATATATATATATATATGCTACATGTATCGTTATTAGATATGATACTCAAAGACGACATTAGAACTTAGGGTATTTTAATGCCACGGGCGAAAAAAGTTTCATCATAATCAACCCCTTGAGTTTGAGTGAAACCCTTTGCTACAAGTCTAGGTTTATAAGTATCCAAGTTTCCATGCATGTAAGTTTTCTTCTTGAAAACCCACTTACTTCCAACCAATTAGGAATTAGGAGGTGGAGCAACCAAGTCCCATACTTGGTTGTCATGCATGGATTGCATCTCAACGTTCATGGCTTCCAGCCATTATCACAATCAGATTGTGACATTGCATCTCTGTATGTGGTGGGTTCATCAGAATCTACCACATAACATCCATCCATGAAAAATCCATATCTTTCAGGTGGGGTGCTAATTCTACCAGATTTGTGAATGTTTTGTGTGTTTTGATCAACCATTTGATCATTATCAACAACCTCTTGTTGATAACTAGTGTCAACCAAACATGAATCGGATTGTGGTTCTCGATCCTCTTCAAGTTCCACAGTTCTATTTGCTCCTTCCCTAAGGAACTTTATTTCCAAGAACACAGCCTTTCGAGCAACAAACACTTTATGCTTGTTTGTATTGTAGAAATAATATCCCATCGAATCTCTGGGATATCCAAAAAAATTACACATAGTGGATCAGCTTTCAAGTTTGTTTCTGGTGTTGTTCTTGACATAAGCGTCACAACCCCATACCGTTAAATATGATAACGATGGAACCCTTCCATGCCATATTTCAAAAGGTGTCCTTTCCACTTTCTTGGTTGGTGCCATAGTTAAAATACGGGCTGCGGATATCAATGCGAAACCCCAAAATTATAGAGGTAATGAGCTTCTAGCCATCATGGATCGAACCATATCCAATAGAGTTCGATTCCTCCTTTCAGACACACCATTATGTTGTGGTGTTCCGGGTGGAGTAAGTTGTGAGACAATCCCACAACTCCTTAGATGATCTAGAAATGTATCATTCACGTATTCACCTCCTCTATCGGATCGAAGTACTTTGATTGTTTTGTTCAGTTGATTTTGTACTTCATTTTGGAAGACTTTGAACATTTCAAAGGCCTCATCTTTATGTCTTATCAAGAACACATACCCATAGCGACTATAGTCGTAGGTAAAGGTAATGAAGTATCTTTCACCATTCCTTGTCGTTGTCTTAAAAGGACCACATACATCCAAATGTATGATACCTAATAAGTATTTCTCCCTTTCATTAGTTCCACTTAAGGGCTCCTTGGTCATCTTTCCCAATAAACAAGATTCGCATTCATCAAATGAATCATCATTTGATTTCAAAAGACCATTCTTTTGAAGTGTATGAATGCGATCCTTATTTATGTGACCGAGGCGATAGTGCTAAAGAAAAGTTTTACTCAAATCCAATTTGAGTCTTTTGGTTTTAGCTTGGTACAAAGAGTTATCTATGGATATATTATCATGAACCAATTCATAAATACCATTAAACGGCATTGCTTTAAAATAAAAGACATCATTCATGAATACATAAAAACCATTGTCTACAAACTTGAAATCAACCAAATTGTCTTAATACAGAAACAGAGATATCATTCCTAGTCAGACTAGGAGAATACAGAATGTTTTTCAAAAGAACTTCCAAACCATTCGGAAGTTTCAAAACATAATCTCATCGGGTTTGGACGTCAACCTTTGCTCCATTGCCCATGAAGAGACTTATATCTCCTTTCTTGTAATCACTTCTTCTTTTGAACCCCTGCAATGAAATGCAGATATGAGTTCCACATCCGGTATCCAATACCCATATGTTAGAAGAAATAATATTAAGATTAATATGGATCATGAAAGCTCCGCATCCCTCTTAGCTTTCAACTCTTTGAGATAGGTCGAACAATTTCTCATCCAGTGACCTATCTCCCCACAACCAAAGCACGGATCCTCAGCGCTAACCTTTAGCTTCTTAGATTTGGGTTCCGCCTTTACCTTTCCCTTGAATCCCTTCTTGACTTGCCCCTTACCAACGACAACCTTTACCTTTGGTTCTGGGTGATGCCTCTTCTTCAAGCCACCCTCATTGATCGTGAGAACGGGTAAAACCTTTTTACCCATTCCGGCTTCGGCTGTCTTAAGCATTGCGTGAAGCTCAACAATGCTTTTGTCCCATCCGTTCATGTTGTAGTTCGTAACGGATGTCTCAAACCTTTTAGTTAAGCCGTTTAGGATCAAATCCGTGGCTAACTCTTTTGAGAGGAGACAGTTAAGCCGTTCAAGCCGATCAATGTGGCTTTTCATCTTAAGTACATAAGATGAGACATATGGGGTTTCTTCCATATGACATGCTTGAAGTGCTCTAACCATTTCGAAGCGCTCTACCCTAGCTTGAGTAAGGAACATTTCCTTAAGCTGGGTGATCATGTCATATGCCCTATGATTCTCGAAATCCTTTTGGATCTCGGGAATCATTGTTCCCAACATGAGGCAAGAAACTTGCACTGAATCCTCTGTGTATTTCAACCAATCCATATAGGCATCCAAGTTGTTGACATCAGGTTCACCGGGAATAGGATCGTCCAAAATATAGGACTTATTCTCTTGCTTTGGTCATTGGGCTTAAATCCCATCATGGATTATGAGGTCCATTAAGGCCCAAAACCAAAACTGTAACTTTGTTGCATCTTCTTTTACAAAAGAAATATTCTAATACATTTTTCTCTAAATAAAAGAAATACAACTAATCTACTTATTATTACAAACCAATATGAAATAAATAAATAGATTACAAACCCAAATAAATGAATATTACAACCAAATTGAATATTGAATAAATCACAACACAAACACACATCCAAAGGTCATAGCTAGGTTATGAATATCCAAATGCACATCCAAATATGCAAGGTCTTAGAAGACCAAAATGGTTCCCCTCTTACCCATAAAACTTTCGGCCAAGAGAAACAAAACCGAAAGTTTCGGGTTTTGTCCAAACAAAATAATTAATCATCCATATGACTTAATTCTTCAAGATTATCACATGCATGAAAAGTATAACCTTGAGGAACCAAGGGGTAACAACTTTCTGCTATATGCTAAATCACACCATAAAAACCCGAAAATTTTTAGATCTATGAAGCATGTATCCGTATAAGCGGCTCTTGATGCCATTGTTGGGTTTTAGCAAGATTATCAAAGTCCAAAATAACCATTTATTAGGGAAAACACAGTAGAAATAAAGTTTTAAATCTTGTTAACCATTACACATAAACCTGTTTATGTTAAACCCAATCCAGGATCCATATACGACATGCATGCTATCAAAACACAACCATAGGGCGTTAACATACATACCTTCAAATCCGAGAAAGAAAGGGATGAATGAGGTTGAATGACGAGCTTCCAAAGGAGGAAACTTCAAGCTTGTTTACCCAACGAGCTTCAACAAACACCTTGGATGCTAGGGTCCTAACACTTGATGCAAGAACAATCCCTTTTGTTCTTTTTCTTCTTCTTGTTCTCGCTTCTATGGAGAGAAATAAGAGAGAGTTGTGTGTGTGAGAGAGGGTGTAAAATTTTGATGCAACCAAGAAAAATGATCTACCAATTACACACCTAGCATGTATTGGAAGGTATTTCCCACCCAAAATTCAAATCCCCTTTTATTACTTACCATTTATTTACTTATAATGTTTATGTTATAAACATAACATAAGTAAAATGCAATATGTCATTTAACCAATTTAAATAACATCTCTCAAAATATGAACTATCCATATAATTTATTTAACACACAAATGCTAATATTTAGAAAACCCAATTTCCAAATATTATAGGTGTTGATAATCATTACGTAGATCATATATAATAATAATTATCGTGGTGTTTATCTAGCTTGTTATTGGGTATGACCAGACTTGGATCATAACGTACTAGCCACACCAACTCTAATATGTGCCTTGGGCAGATCAATTCCCAACAAATTTAATTCCTCATCTATTTCTATTATGTAAGTTATTGCACCATTTATTGTTACGCAATATATTATCATAATTCAAGTGGTCTATGACAGGTTATTTACCTGGACTATATTATCCCAACCCGGATAATTTTTTTTCTTTTCTTATTATTGTTATAAAATAAAAAGGACAAGTTATTATTATTATTATAATTGATGTAGTTATTAGATTTCCGCTAATAAATGTATATGATGAGATAGTATTACTTTGTTTAGCACTCATTTCACTTCCCGACACTCGATGTCTGTATCGTTTATTTTATAAAATTGTATAACTATCAACAATGTGAGTAATCCACCCTTTAACTATGCTATGTCTAAACTTGACTAACCAATCAAACCCCAGGGACGTTTTATAAATATATCAAAACCTTTTCCCTCCTCTCCTTCTCAACTGGTTACTGCTTGTATGGGCGGACCTGAACCGGTCGTAGACCCGGGTTCGAGTCCCACCACCCTACTTTATTACTTTTTATTTACATGTTCTTATAATATACAAATAAATAAAAACTTTTTTTGTGATTATCAAAATTATATATAATATATCTCTAATCTTCAACGTTATCTTTACCTTTCAAAATCAAACCGAGAGGTATCACACTTAGACACTTGCTAGATGTTCGTTATTAAAGTATTAACTATAAACCTTAAGAAATTATATATATTTATATATATGAATGTATAAAACAAAAGAATTTAAATGTTCTTATAACCTCAACTTTATTATATATCATATCTTATACGTTTCTTTTTTTTTTCCTTAATTTTTATGAACCAAACGTAAAATTTATTTAATATAATAATAATAATAATAATAATAATAATAATAATAGTTAATCTAAGGCTACTTTAGTTTCAATAATTTCTTGAAACCCGATCGAATCCCAAATCTGAAATAAGTCTCGTCATTATTATTTCATTTATAATTAATTAAGATTATCGTTAACAATTAGGATCTTTTTTCGACGTATCCCGAGGACTCTATCTTAACTCCTCACTCCCATCTCATCATCTATTTTCCACTCGTAAAGGTGAGTTTACATACCCCTTTTTCAAAACATGATTCAATTTATGTTTATGTGTGATTATTACGTGCTCTATGATTATGCTCTATTTTCTTAAGTGTTTATTTTATAATTTGGTGGTTTGGTATCTCATCCTTATCTATGATCATACACATAACAAAGTACATTGATTTTATATCAATAGCAACGAGTTCACATGTATTTAGTTGTTTACATTTTCATAAGATTTGTAATGCTTACCATTTTGCATATGAATTGTGATTTATCTACCTATATATATAAAACCAAAACATATGTATTCTCAGCAAGATTTGTGTTGACAAACTCTATTTTTATACATGCTACAGGTACAAATAGTGATATTGTTCGTGATTGAAGATATTAGTTTGACCTCGTGATATTTATTCAAATAACAAAATTATGATGTATTTGTTATGACTATTGAATTTATGTACTTTTTAATGTTAATGAAATTACATATCTATTGACGCTTTAATTATTGTCTTTTGAGCTACTGTCCAATCAATACATTTCGCCTCGGCATGTTCCACCGCCTTTGGTCTGGGTGTGACAAAACACAATTGTATAACATAATGTAAAAAATACGATGAAAAAAAACACTATGCTAAAACATAATTGGATAAATGATATGGGCCCAAGTATAAAAGATCGGGCTATGATGTTTCTAGAGACCCATGATCGCAATTCCAGAGTTGCTGCACGAAAATGGGTATAACTTTGGCTACGGACCTCTGTTTCAGGCTTTCTACCAGTTAAAACGACCATTGGAACGTGGGCCACGTTGTGATAACTGTACGTAATTTGGTTATCCCGTTTATCTTTCCAAAACAAGCCTTATAAATAGACTTTTGGGCCACTTTTATGTTTTTTGTCTAGTTTTTGGATTTTCTTTTGGGCTGTTGTTTGGCATGTGGTTATTTTTGTTGGCCCAAACCCATTTGGGTTGCTTTATTAATACGTTGAGTTACCGTGTGACTATTCATTGATCAGATTTGAATAAAAACAACTTAGTCTTTCAAATTCTTGCCTTTTGGTGGCGAATTTGGGGGTTTGGGGAAGGATCATTATGGGTATTCAAAGAATCAACGTGATTTGCCTTCGTTTACTATTATTACATTGCATCAATAAAACACCATGCTGAAGCATAAATGGATAAAACACAATGAAGAAAAAACACAATTCCTATAACCTAAAACACAATGTATAAAAACACCAACTAAATTTTTTTAATTTTTTTATAACAATATGGTACTCATATTAAAGATAAAAAAAATGCTCATTTTAAGGTTATTTTTTAGAAAAAAAAGAAGTCGTACAAAAAAGTTGTGGAATTTTAAAATAATGGGGAATTAATATTTGCCTTGCACTCGAGGAGAAAAAGTCAACAATTATGTGTTATTCCTTTTTTTGTCATTCCCTTGTTTTATACTTAATTTTTTTTCCAAACTAATCTGAACCTTTCAAATTCAAACTGATCATTGAATGTAACATCCCGAAATTTATATGAATAATATTATTATATTATTTACGCCTGAAAAAAATAAATTGAGTTAGTAGAATAATAATAATATAATAATAAAGATAGAAAGATGGTAGGCTAATTAGATGGAAATAATTTTGGACTTAAAAAGGAATATGGGCCTACGGTCCATGGTCTTAGGGAGTATATGTACCTTTTAAACCCTAATCCTTTCCATCTCCATCCATTTTACACCATAACCTCCACCATCAAAAACACACTTAAGTCAAATACTCTCTACTCTATTATATTAAATGATCCGAGAAAAAACCAAAGGTAATAAGTTGTTTATCTCAGTTGACCCAACATATTAAAATCCGACACCGTAGCCTCGGGATGCTGAAGGATCCGTTTGAATTTTGATCTTTCTTTATTCGTGTGTTTAATCAACCAAAAACGAGCTTAAGGGCCACCTTAGCATCGATCTGGACACCCCGAAGCTACCTAGGTCATAGAGGATCAAACCCGACCAACCATGGTGGTTAACAATGGCTGGCGGCGCTGGAATCAAAGAAAAACTATAAAAACGCATGAAGAAGGACTGACCTGCAATTATACGCCGTATAAGTTGTAGCGTATTTATATGTATGTATGTAGAGCAGCGTGTATGTATGTATGTACCGTATAAGTTGCGGCGTGTATGATGTATGTACCATATAAGTCCAAGCCGTACATTTATATATATATGTAGAACTTATGTGTCCAAGCCGTATAAGTGTCCAAGCCGCATATGTATATGTATAACGTATATGTATACATATGTAGCGGCATGTATGCACGTGTACCGTATATGCTTTTATAGTGTGTATATGTACCGTATATGTATATATATGTAGCGTATATAGATGCACGTGTACCGTATCAACAAATATAGTGAGTACACTTATGTAAGGCGTGTATATATATATATATATATCTATACATACATGTATAAGCCGTGCATGTGCATATGTATACAATGTATATGAATGTTGTGCATGTGACTTATATGTATGAATGTATAATAATGTGCGAAAAGGTATATATAAATATTAGTAACTAATTCTCACAATTCAACACTAAGTCTTAAATTTATAAAACCAAACAATCCTAACTAAGCTTCACACAAACGACAAGTGTACGGTTGCGTAGCAGCACAGTCTAATAGAAGTCCGGATGCCGAACACAAAGACACGTGAGAACGGCTCAGATAATTAACCCTAATCTAAGTCATGCCTAAATAATATATTTATTTATCTTAATTATTTTAACTAACTAAACTTAACAAATGAACTTAATGGTACTAACGATAATAAGAAAACAAATCACCTAGGTAAGATGACTTAATGGTCGTAAGATTACACGGGTGCTATCATGTGGTTGAAATCAGAGTTCTAAAGATGGGCTAACATAAGTGAGGTCAAGGTAACTAGGTCCCTATGGTCAGTTTAACCAAAAAAACCTTAACGACGTCTTGATAGCGTTTAATTCATGGTTGCTAATCTACGTACCCTAATAACTCATCACTTTGTCCATGCAAAAGTTATAGATCTCACTAAGGCTCGAGCTATTACAAACCTAGGAGAAGAGGGGTAATTCAATACTAAGGACAAAATAACTCAACTTACAAACTTAACCTAGCCGACAATTGGAAAACCGCATGTGGTCTTGCAACGACTAACCCGGTCAACTAACTAGCAAAATAAGCTGACAACTAAGTTCTTGGTCCGACTCAAAGGTGGTGAACTCACTGACTTTAATGATACAAGAAATACAAACCCTAATGGTATGCCTACCACAATCAATCAACACACAAAGTATTAACCGAAACATGCAGTTACCGCTTACACGAAACTAATTCATGCAATAATCAACCACATGCAGAGCATGTCACCGGGATACATCAATGGAAGCGGGTAAACATGGAATATTATAACAAAATATGAACTTTACGATAGATAAACAATCAACCACTAGTTAAGCACCCTAAACTAGTTAATTTAAACCGTTAAACATCAAACCTAGGTGATTATAACCAACCTAGCCGATCATAATCAATGAACAGTTGCAAATATATATAAAAGTGTTAAAAACGGTTCATATAAATATGATTACAATAGGTTTGAATGATTAAAAACCAAAATGAACTTAAAATCGTTAAAATACTCAAAACTGACAACCAAAGGATAAAATATAGAACCGTAAGCTTGTCCTCCTTGGTTTCTCCCTTAGAGCAGGTGTGCTGGTTGATGGAATGCTGGATAATTCATTCATATGGTTAATGCTCCATATATAGATGTTTAAACATCTCCTTCCTAATATAAAATAGTTTAAAACAAGCCCATAAGGCCCACTAGAAGATAAAATAGATGGGGTAGCTGATTCCTGAACATTCTAGGCAGCCATTGAGACATGTAGGATGTCTCTTAGCGTGGGCATGGATGTCTGACTTGGTCGCGTAGCGCTGACCTGGGTGCTCGTTTCTTCGTTTTCTGACTCGTTTATCTTCGTACACCGATATCGGCTCCATTTGATTCCCGTTTGAGCTGATTTCTTCTTCATTTTGACTCGTTTTTCACTCTCGTTAACCATGGTATCTACATCAATCAACAATATGTAGCTTTATGCATAAAACAATAAATACTCGTTAAAGGTTAAACGTACAACAATCACAATAATGGGGTAAAAAGCTATGTATTTTGTTGCACATCATATAACGTGTATGAACGTATGGCGTATATACATATATAGAATGTATGTGCATGTATAACATATGTGCATGAGAGCAGAGAATATAGACTTGTTTGGTGAATACACTAAGAACTATAAACCCATTAATAATGAAAGTAACGTTTAAAAGGAGGAAGACCTAGAAAGAAGGGCCAAGTACGCAAACGAACACTAGAATAGTAGTAACTCATGTGCCATATTAAAGTCACTTGTGCACAGGTAAGGAGAGGATTACGTTTAACCTCGAACGCAACAGGACACATGTGAGTTTCTAGCCCCCTTTCCTTGTTATGTTTTCGGGGATGTGTGTATACTCGATGTGATTAGTTAACCCCTTTTTCATTGGTAAGTGTATGCCTTATATGATTTATGCGATAGTTATTAAAGTTATGAATGAATGCTTGTGGTACGTGAATGATCTTCGAATATTGCACGCATCGCTAGGAAAGTTGATCGTTAGAAGATGGGATTGTTTATATATCTGATGCATGAATGATATATGTATGGTATACGAAAGAATGAGAGTATGTATAAATGTTCATAATAATAAAAATGAATGAAAGGTATGGTAAGGTTGTACGGAGGAAAAGGAACCGAGCCCTAATAATATTCGAGGAAAAAGGGACCGGACCTTCATAATATCCGAAGAAGGAGGGACAAGACCATACTTATATTCGAGGAAGAAAGGGGACCGAGCCCTAATAATACTTGAGGAAGTAGGGCGTAATTAACTTTAAAACGCATAAGTATGTAAAGTTAGATTAAATAAGAAAGAATGAAGGAAAGGAAGAATGAAAGAAAGAAAGAATGAAAGAAAGAAATAAGATATATACTTATGTATGTACGAAAGAAAGGTAAGCATGTTATATAATATTTATCTTCGGATGTGTAAGTATAAGTATGTGAATGTATTGTATCTTACCTGATTAACTAGAACTCACTTAGCGTAGCTGACTTTTAGTATGCATACAGGTAAATAGATTGAAGCAGCTGGCTTGAGAGAGAGAGAAATGGCATGATTTGAAAGGACTGGCATCCAAAGAAGATTTGTCATGATGTTTTAATAAGCTACTTCATGTTATGTTTTAAATATATGTTTTGAATGTTTGTAATCAATAGTTAACTTTTATTATTTCTACGAAATATTAAATTAATTGTGATATTTAGAACTGCGTTTATGAGTAAATCCAATGCCATTGTAGGGCACCGGGAATGGGACCTCACAAGTTGGTATCAGAGCATAAGTTCGAGAAAATTAAGCATCCTACATGCTTAGACTAGAACAGAGAATGGAACTTAAGAACGAAAATAAAGAAGATGCCAGTTCAAAAAAGCCACGTGTCACTCAAGCAAGCTAAGTAAAGGTAAAATGTATGATTAATTTCATTTGTAATGTAGGAATGTGTAAAGAAGTTAGCTTAATTGCTAGGGATAGGAGTGGATGATTATATGAACCGTTTGATTGCCTAACTATTTAGAAGTAGAACCGGCACATATTGACTCACAAAGGGAATTGTACATGACACGGAAAGTAACGTGATAAGCTAATCACAGCTAGCCACTGTTATTACCTGTTAGCCATACTATGCTTGTACTAAACAGTTTGTTGAGTGATGACGTTTGTGTTTCCTAGTAGAGTACGAATGGCGGGAGCAAGAAATATTGATGGTCAATGTGGTCGTACTGGGCGCCGTGGCAGGCCATGTATTGTCCGAGAACCTTCGGTAGAACTAGTTACTAACACGAGGGAGGAAAGAAGTGCAACTGTGCAAGATGAGGGCAACAACAGAGGCTATCATCTGAATCCTGCTATTCAAGCTGTCATTGCTCAAGTTGTAGTTGCTGCAGTAAAGAATCTAGATCCTAGGAAGTCTGCTGAAAGCCATGAAAGGACCGCTTAAAGGACAGGGAAGAATGGTAAGAAGGATGACGAGA
This sequence comes from Bidens hawaiensis, assembly GCF_021521415.1. Classification (NCBI taxonomy): domain Eukaryota; kingdom Viridiplantae; phylum Streptophyta; class Magnoliopsida; order Asterales; family Asteraceae; genus Bidens; species Bidens hawaiensis. The sequence continues at coordinate 78,841 of NW_027496335.1, forward strand.
GAGAGAAAGGTGACTCGAGTGAGGTTACGTCTGTAAAGGTTGATGACAAAAAGAGATGCCAAGGTGGGTGTAACTACAAGTCGTTCAAATGTTGCGACCTGCCAAAGTTGACTGGTTTAGGGGATGCGATCGCTACTCTCCATTGGATAACCGCAATGGACAGGGTGATCTGAATCAACGAGTGTCGTCCTAATCAGCTGTGGGTTATGTTACCCACTCGTTTAATGATGAAGCTATGTTCTGGTGGAGGACGGTGGAACAAAGAATGACTCGAGAAGTGATTAAAGCTATGAGGTGGGATGACCTGATGAAGTTGGTGATGAACCGATTTTGTGCCGAAACTGAGGTGGAGGGGGCTGATATGAAATTTTTAAATCTAAAGGCGGGAAAGATGACGCACTGCGAGTACACCACTAAATTCATCAGCATGTCAAGATTGGTTCCCGACATGGTGAACACCGAGGCCAAGCGAGTCAAGTGTTACATCCGAGGGCTACCACAGAATGTCCGCACCTTGGTCAAGACTAGTGAACCTACTACCTCTGACTCTACTGTTGAACTCGCAAAGATGGTTTAAGACGATATGGATGTGGACTAGGAGGTGTTTGAAGAGAAGCATGACATAAAATGGGTCGCTCCCGTTAAATGACCCGATACTCAGTTATGGAGCCCTAAGGATAAGAAGCCGAGGGTGTGGGAAGAGAAGTTATGTAAAACATGTGGTAAGATACAAGACGGTGAGTGCTGATGAAGTAAGTGTACAGACGTTTGCTACAAGTGTGGCAAGATTCATGGTGGAGAATGAAAACTTGGTTCAATTGCTTGCTACAAGTGTGGACAAGTGGGACACTATGCTAATGAATGCAATGCAAAGCCTGCGTGTTACAAATGTGGTAGACAGGCCATATGGAGAGAGAGTGCACTAATGGAGAAGCTGGGGTAGCGGGAAGAAGGATGTCGACCAGTCGGGGCCAAGGACTAGGGCATACATGCTGACTCAGGAGTGGGCTAAACAAATCCCTGATGTTGCGACAGGTAAGATTTTAGTAAACGGTATGTCCGCTTCTGTGTTTTTTGATTCAGGTGCAAATAAGAGTTTTTTAGCTACGACATTTAGCATGTTAGCAAAAATGAAATGTTGCCATGTGCCTGAAACATTCATAGTAGAAACTGCTAGTGAGACCTCGGTTAGGATTAGGAGAATGGTTAAGGATATTAATATAGAGTTAAAGGGACGTGAGTTCCCTGTTACCATGTATGTTATGACCTTAAGAAGGTTTGATGTGTTTTTGGGAATTGACTGGCTATCTGAGTTTGAAGCTCAGATAGTGTGTAAGAGTAGGTTAATAAGGTTAACATCCTTGGATGGTAGTATAGTGATGGTTTATGGCGATAGAGAAAGTTAACGGTTTAAGTACATTTCGATGATAAAAGCTGAAGGATTGTTAAGGCGAGGGTGCGTTGCTTACCCGCATATGCTGTCAAAGCTATGGCCAAGACGAAAGAAGTGAAAGATGTTCCTGTTATGCGCCACTACCTAGAAGTGTTCCCTGAGAATCTTCCGGGATTGCCACTGGAGCGAGATATAGAATTTCAGATAGACTTAATACCAGGAGCACAGCCCATCGCGAAAGCACCTTACCTCCTGGTGCCATCCAAGATGAAAGAAGTTATGTCCCAACTGCAAGAACTCCTCGATAAAGGTTTTATAAAACCGGGTGTTTCCCCGTGGGGCACACCGATGTTGTTTGTTAAGAAGAAGGATGGAAGTATGAGAATGTGTATAGACTATCGTGAGTTGAATAAGCTTACGGTGAAGAACAAGTATCCGTTACCACGGATTGATGATTTGTTTGACTAACTACAAGGTTTGAGTTAGTTTTCACGAATAGATCTTAGATCAAGATATCATCATCTGAAGGTGAAAGAGGCAGACATCCCTAAGACAGTTTTCGGACGTGGTATGGACACTACCAGTTACTCGTGATGTCATTCGGTCTAACGAATGCCCCAACAGCATTCATGGACATGATGAATATGTATGTTGGCCGATGTTAGACAAATCAGTTATTTTGTTCATTGACGATATATTGGTTTATTCGAAGAGCGAGTCTGACCATGTGGAAAATCTACGAGAAGTATTAGAGATTCTGAAGAAGGAAAAGTTGTATGCTCAGTTTTCTAAGTGCGCATTCTGGTTATGTGAAGTGCAGTTTCTAAGTCGCGTAATCAATCCAAAAGGGATTACTGTGGACCCAGCCAAGAATGAGGAATAACGAATTTGAAGACTCCGCCGAACCCAACTGATATACACATATTTTTAGGGTTCGCTGGCTATTATAAGAGATTCATCAAAGGCTTCTCCAAGATAGCCGCACCGTTGACTGGAATTATTTGAAAGTCTGTAGTATTCAATTGGGGTAAATTTCAGGAGGAGGCTTTTGAGGAATTAAAGAAAAGACTCACGCAAGATCTAATACTTGCGCTACCCGATGTTGACAAGGATTTGGTTGTTTGTATTAATGATTCACATCGTGGGCTAGGTTACATGTTAATGCAACAAGAAAAGGTTATAGCTTATGCATCCAGACAGTTGAAGGTTCACGAGAGTACGCAGCAGTAGTGCATGCCCTCAAGATACGGAGACACAATCTATATGGTACTAAGTGTACTATTTACACAAATCATAAGAGTTTAAGGTACTTCTTCGCGCCGAAGAGGTAAACATGAGACAAAGGAGATGGTTAGAGATGATAAAGGACTACGATTTTGATACCAAATACTATCCTGGTAAGGCTAATGTGGTCGCTGACGCGCTAAGCCGTAAGAATGAAGAAGTCATTGCAAAAGTGAAGTCTTATAAGTTTATCATTAACTCAGATCTTTTCGGAGAAATCATCAAGGGGAAGTCAGAGGTGCTTGCAGATGAATGGTTAATAAAAAAGGAAAGAATTTTACGACATCAAGACAAGTGGAAGAATAACACTCATGGAGTGAAGACTAGGTTCGACCGTATGTTGATTCTATGCCATGGAGATCTTAGAGATCGAATCTTAGATGAAGCTCATAAGTCTAGGTACTCGATTCATCCAGGATCAATCAAGATGTATCAAGATATGAAGGGAGACTACTGGTAGCCGAGTATGAAGAATGACGTAGGAGATTATGTCAGAAGGTGCTTATCTTGCTTGCAAGTCAAAGCGGAACATCAGAAGCCGTATGGGAAGATACAACCATTAGAGATACCAGAATTGAATTGGGAATACATCACCATGGATTTTATAACTAAGCTACCCTGTACATCTAGAAATCATGATACCATTCGGGTGATTGTGGACCGTTTAACGAAATTTTCTCACTTTATGCCTATACGATAGGCCATCTAGTCATAGATGTTAGCAAATGTATTCATAAGGCAAGTTGTGGCTAAACATGGAGTGCAATTATCAATCGTTTCTGATAGAGATACTCGATTTACTTCGATATTTTGGAAGAAGTTCCATGAACCTATAGGGATAAGATTGATCATCAGTATGGTGTATCATACTCAAACAGATGGGCAGTCTGAAAGGACTATCCAAACCCTTGAGGATATGTTACGTGCTTGTTTTTTAGATTTTGGAGGAAGTTGGGATGGCCATCTGCATCTGGTAAAGTTCTCTTATAACAACAGCTACCATTCGAGTATTGGTATGCCACCATGTGAAATGTTGTATGGAAGACGTTGTAGAAGCCATGTATGTTGGAAAGAGATTGGTCAGAAGGAGATTGGAGGTCATGAATTTGTTCAAGGTTTGATCAGATCAAGCAAGAATGAAAGCTACTCAAAAACGTCATAAGTCGTATGCTGATGAGCGGCGACGACCAATCGAGTTTGACGTTGGTGACAATGTGATCCTCAAGGTCTCGCCTTGGAAGGAAATTATTCGTTTCAGGAAGAGAGGAAAGTTAAATCCAAGGTATATTGGACCATTTAAGATCATCGATCGTGTTGGTGAATTAGCTGAGAGGTTGGATTTTCCTGAAGAGTTAGAAGGAATCCTCTTTACCTTTCATGTTTCTAACCTGAGGAAATGTCTAGCTGATGACACGTCCCACATGCCATTAATAGATATTGAGGTTGATGAGCAGTTGAACTATATCGAGCAGCCTATTGAGATAGCTGACCGTAAGGAAAAGAAGCTTCGTCATAAAGTTATTCCTTTAGTTAAGGTGATATGGAAACATCGTAAAGGATCAGATGCTACCTGGGAAGTTGAAGAAGAAATGCGCAACTTTTACCCAGATCTGTTTAAGTAAAAGTTAGGTTTCGGGGATGAAACCTCTTAAGGAGGGAAGACTTATAACATCCCGAAATTTCTATGAATAATATTAATATATTACTTATGTCAGAAGAATTAATTTGAGTTAGTAGAATAATAATAATAAAATAATTAAGATATAAGGATGGTAGGCTAATTTGATGGAAATACTTATACACTTAAAAAGGAAGATGGGCCTAAGGTCCATGGGCTTAGGGAGTATAAATACCCCCTTAAAGCCTTATCCTTTCAATCTCCATTCATTTTCCTCCACCATAAAGAACACACACTTAAACCAAACACTCTATACTCTATTATATTCAAATATCTTAGATAAATCGAAGGTAATAAATCGATTATCTTAGCGGAACCAATATATTAGAACCCGATACGGCAGCCTCGGGGTGCCGAATGATCCGTTTGAATCTAGATCTAGCTTTATTTGGGTGTTTAATCAACCAAAAACGATCTTAAGGGCCACCTTAGCTCAGATCTGGACACCCCTAAGCTACCTAGGTCATAAACGATCAAACCCCGACCAAACATGGTGGTTAACGGTGGCTGACAGTGCCAGAATCAAAGAAAAAGTATTAAAACGCGTGAAGAATGGCTGATCTGCACTTATACAATGTATACGTTGCAGTTTGTATGTATGTACCGTATAAGTTGCAGCAGCGTGTATATATGTATGTATGTACTGTATAAGTTGTAGCTTGTATGTATATATGTACCGTATAAGTCCAATCCATATATGTATATAAAAATTATTTATTCAAGCCGTATAAGTGTCCAAGATGCATATGTATATGTATAAAGTATAAGTATATGCGCTATGTATATGTATCGTATATGTATACATAGGTAGCGTGCATGTAAGCACGTGTACCGTATATGGATATATAGTGAGTACACGTATGTAAGCCGTGTATATATATATATATATATATATATATATATATATATATATATATATATATATATATATATATAGGAGATGGTTCATGAGATAAGTCAAGTTATTACGAGAATTGTGAGAAATGAATTATGACTATTGATTAAATTGATCAAGGGCCTACATTAGTTATGGCAGATTCGTAAATATTGGTAACTAATTTTAATGACTTTTTATTAAAAATGTTAGTCTTGTAATTTTGTTTTTATGTTAAATTAAGAAACATCAGTAACCATATTATGTTTATGTTTGGCAGGTACGTTATTTCCTTATGGTACGTTATTGCCTTTTTAATAACAAAACCGGTCTTGTCCACCACCTTATATAATTAAGAAACATGAGTGACCATTAATTAAGAAATAACTTCTTAATTTTTAATACAGATCCATAAATTCTTCCTACATGACATCAAGTTGTTCCTACATCTCTACAATTACTTCCTACTCATTTATAAATTGTTCATACACGACTTCAAGTTTTTCCTATACTTCTTCAAATTCTTCCTACACATCTGTACATTTTTCCTAAATACTGTAATTTGTTCCCACACAACTTCTAGTTCATCATATACAGCTACAATATTATGATACTATGATTTCATATAATAATATAATATTCAGTGATGGGGATTGAATTGCAAGACATCGATATGATGATACTATGATTTCACCTTAATGTAGGGATTGCGGATTACATTATTTAAATCTCATATAATAATAGAATATAAATTATTTAAATCAATATATATAAATTTCTAGCAACAAATTAAAGATATTAAATATTAATATAGCTAGGGAGAATAATTTAGAAATGTTAGTTCATTTAGTTGAAATAAAATAATCAAAAACTAATTCATGTTCATATGAAACTTGAGTCAATCTTGAAACTTGTGTCACTTGAAGAAACTGGCTGTATGCATCACAGTACCATAAGGCAATAATGTATCTACTAAACATAAACATAGTATGGTCACTCAATAAACAGTTTATACAAAATATCATGAATTAAAGACAACTTAGTCGACCAACGAATATTTCTATATAAAAAACGTACTGGATTTTACCAACCTACCCATCCATTTAAATAAAAAGAAAAAAGAATAGGAAATTTCTTATTGGTTGGATCAATTTCTCGCATTTCTCTCAATAAATTGATTTCTCTCATGAACTTAAACCTATATATATATATACCATACATGTATAAGTCGTACAGGTGCATATGTATACAATGTATATGTATGCCGTGCATGTGACTTATATGTATGAACGTATAACGTGTATGAATGTATGCCGTATACACATATATAGAACGTATGTGAACGTATAACGTATGTGCATGAGAGCAGAGAATATGGACTTGTACGGTGAATACGCTAAGTACAGAAACGAACACTAGAATAGTAGTAAACTTATGTGCCTTATTGCAGTCAGTCGTGCACAGCTAAGGAGGGGGATTACGATTAACTGCGAATACAACAGGACACAGGTGAGTTTATAGGCCCTTTTCCTTGTTATGTTTTCGGGGGTTGTGTGCATACTCGATATGATTAGTTAATACACTTACCTTAAATGGTAAGTGTATGACTTATACGATTTATGAGATATTTATTGAAGTTATAGATGAATGCTTGTCGGTACGGAAACGATCTTCGGATATCGCACGTATCGCCTGGAAAGGTGATCGTTAGAATATGGGATTGTTTTATTTATATGATGCATTCTTGATATATGTATGTCATATGAAAGAATGATAGTATGTATGAAAGTTTATAAAATTAAAATGAAAGAAATGTATGGTAAAGTTGTGACCGGGCCCTAATAATACTCGAGGAAAGGGACCGAGCCCTAATAATACTCAAGGAAGAAGGGACCGGACCCTCATAATATCCGATGTAGAAAGGGACCGAGCCCTAATAATAGTCGAGGAAGGAGCGACTAGACCATAATAATATCCGAGGAAGAAAGGGGGTGGAGCCCTAATAATACTCGAGGAAGTAAGGCGTAATGCTCTTTAAAATGTATAAGTATGTAACGTAAGGTTAAGTAAGAAAGAATAAAGGAAAGAAAGAATGAAACAAAGAAATAAGGTATATACATATGTATGTACGAAAGAAAGGTAAGTATTTTATATAATATGTATCTTCGTATGCGTATTTTTAAGTATGTGAATGTATTATATGTTACCTGGTTAAATAGAACTCACTCGGCGTAGCTGACTTTAAGTATGCACGCATGTAAATAGATTGAAGCAGTTAGCTTGAGAGAGAGACACATGGCATGAATTGAAGGGACTGGAATCCAAAGAAGATCTGTCATGATGTTTTAATAAGTTACTTCATGTTTTCTTTTAAAGTTACTTCATATTATTTCTAGGAAAGTTTAAATTAACTTTGATATTTAGAACTGTGTTTATGAGTAAATCCAACGCCAATGTAGGGCACTAGGAATGGGGCCTTACACTGAATGACCCGAAAAACGCCACAAATGAGAAATATGACAATGAAACTTATATATATATATGATATACCAACGACGTATCCACTTTGCCCTTATCATACTGCATTTATTCCGTTTTCCAAAATCATTCCAAGTTTCGAGTTATTGCACACAACCGTACTTATTATGTTTTCCATGCGAGGACTTCGATAATTACGCGTTGACCCATAATTATATTTATCATTGGATGGTCCACATAATCCGTCTCATTGTGTGGGTTTTATGATATAAAAAATATACTATATTCTTATATGAAAACTTAGAATTTAAGAACGATGAACTACAAGGATCAACACTAATATATATATATGTGTGTGTGTGTGTATATATATATATATATATATATATATATATATATATATATATATATATATATATAAAAACCATTGAGGTCGAAGGTAATGCAAAAATATTAGGCCAGGATAAATAAATGTAACCATTGGAAGTTTAAACAAAATAGACAATACAATTGAAGTTTAGAACGAAATAAGCGAGATTTTAGAGTAACCCAGAATAATATGAATAATGAATGAAAACAATAAGATTATGATACTCAAAATAATTAGACGAAAAATTGGAGTCGAGGATAACATGATAAATAGATGTAACATTGAGCTAACAAAATATAAACACGTATGTCGATAAAGCGTTGGCTTCGAGAATAAAATAGATAAACGAAACTTTGATGTAAAAACATCAAAATATATTAAGTTCTTGGTGTCAGTAACGAGACGATAAACAAATGAAAATTTCAAATAAAATAAAATATCAATGTGATTAAATGCAACATTGAAATTAAGAATAACAAAGTATATAATTGAAACTTTGAAATCAAAGTAAAACATTGGCCCCAAATTAATGAAAATTGGGATAAAGAACAAAAAGATGATTCGATAAAACATTGAGCGGAAAAAAGAGTAAACAAAAAAACATAAACAATTAATGTAAAAATAATTACAAACACATCACGTACACGTGACTTCTATTAGATAACAATTGCTCTGGTAGGTGTGGGTTTTGATGAATTTTGAGATATCTTGGTCGGGACCACGGCGGCCAATTGCTTGATAGTTTAGGATGTCATTTTGGGGAGTTAAATTTTAAGGGCGACATCAAGGAACATGAGAAGACATGCAGCGAAACGTGAAGGATTCGCGTGACATGGAACATAAATATGATATTTGTATTATCAACCAAAATAAACATTACATGAAACATTTCTAAAATCAAAAACAATCTATATAAATCATAAAAATAAATAAATATAGAAAATGGCATGAAACAAAATTTGAAATCGAAATTGAAATGTCTATAAATCACCATGAGTTTTCGCGTTTTACTAACGATTCAATAAATTTCGAAACATCATTTGAAAACTATATCAAATTTGAAATCACAATATCCATGAACCACCATGGATTTTCGTATCCCAATACAAACTTATCATAGTTAGTGAAATTGAACTGAAAATCGGGTGTTCATGCACCACCATGACTTTTCAAATTTTCAGTTCAAACCATAAGAATAAATGAATATATGCAAATACAGAAAACGAATTGAAACTCGACTATTCATGTATCACCATAACTTTTTGAAATTGTAATCAAAACCATAATAATAAATTAATATATAAATAAAGAAAACGAATTAAACTCGACTATTCATGTATCACCATGATTTTTCGAATTTTCAATCAAAATCGAAATAATAAATGAATATGTAAATATAGAAAATGAATCGAAACTCGACTATTCATGAATCACTATGGCTTTTCGAATATTTAACCAAAACCGTAATATGAACATTGAATCTTAGAATCATACATTATATGAACCACCAATACTTATATGCAATTTAAGAGTTGCGATGCAACCATTTTCTATTCAAAAAGGAAAGTGGTAAAATTTGACGGCTTAAAGTTGTGGTTCGTAAGACGTTTGGTGTGGTTTGCTTTTTTCGAACCCTCCCGGTAAGCAACCGGGTCCCGCGACTGATTGAAATTTATACGCATTGCTTATCCTTAGGTTTAAGAACCTTGGTGTCAAGGGTTTGAAAAACAAGTTTGCCCCTATTCTAGTTACTACATATCCGCCACGTAAGACCATGTTTAATGAGTATGAAATATCAAACATAATTTTTTTTTTAAATTCAAACATCACAAAATTATATAAATTTTCTAAAGGTTATAAAAAAATATAGGCATAAGCCTTAGAATTTGGGTGTGAATATGTGTACATGCGACGTTACAAAATATTATAAATATACTTGAAGGATATGAAAAATCTTAAAAGATGCGGGCATATAACACATAGGATATGCATACAGTTGGGGCCTTAACAATAAACTATAACTATACTAGCTCGTTACATCTAAAAACCTATCTTATGGTCACGGTCTCTGATACCAATCTGTAACACCCCGGCTTTAAGCGGAATATGCTCGGTACAACGTATAGATCACTCATAAGCTGTAAAATTATTAATAGTGATAAATATTTATTTCATTCCATAGTTTCGCAAGTACACAAATAGTTTAATAATAAAACAAATATAATTACATCGGAATGGAGCAAATATTATTCATTAAAATAATACTAAGATATACCTAGTTTTTTTGTGGTGGCACCTCGTATCAGCCTTCAACACCCTTAAAATAATATACCTTGTCAACAACACATGTTGGTGAACTTTTATAAGTGTTGCGTATATATATATATATATATATATATATATATATATATATATATATATATATATATATATATATAAATGATTCGTTTGGACAATCAAACAAGAAACTAGTCTACTTGGATCAATCTCAACACTAGCTAGCGGATCTTGTTTGGTTATTATTAGGAAAAGAGAGAAAGTAGGATAGGGGGAAGTTGGTGAAAGTGGATAAGATATGTTTTCAAAAGCATGTGTTTGCATGAATATACTTCACCTTATATAGGTGGAAGTATATCATGAATCATTTCATTACTTGTGCCCAAAGGGCTTTGTCTTCATGGCCTATGGCCCAATCATACAATGGAAATAGACCGAAAAGCTAACTAATAAAAACATTTGTAGCACGAGTACATACAAACGACTAATATACAAAACGGGACCCTACAATCTCCCTCTAGCTTTATTATTTGATCCGTTAGCTCTTGTTTTCAGTTGGTCTCATACTCAAATCCGTCCTCACAGTTGTATAGTTGATTATCAACAAGATAGCGTACAACCATGTTGAATTTCTTAGATATAGCATCATTCTTGTCGTGGTGGACGTCATCAATGGTTCCTTGTGGTGAGTTGTAGAGTTTCAGCTGGTTTTCTTTGCTAAGCACCGCAAGCTCATGCTTAGTAAAGAAACGCAGGTAATGCATGTCTTCACAATTTATAATTGCTTCATCCGTGTCGTTGTCGAACTCCCAACAAATGAACTGCTCGAACAAGTTGGGGAGGAATGGTTCTCTGTGTTAGATTGGTCTCCCCTCCTTGTGAGTCTTGTACCGCCACATTGTTTTTTTCTTTTCGATGGCAGGATCAATCTCTGTGCAATAACTAAAGGCCTTACTCTTGTTGAGCTTAAAGTTAGGGTAATCCTTCTTCCACTCCTTGCTCATAAACCGATTGAACAACCCATTCATCTCCTTCTCAGTCACATAATGGCCTATTATTCGTCTGAAGAAGTTTATGTCAAGCTGGGAGCGAGTATGCATGTTAGTGATATACATGTAAGTGAGATCTCCATTTTCTTGACACATAGCTCATGTCTCGTTGCTTGGGTGCCATTTGCAGTATACGATCAAGGAGTCATCCGAATAGGGATATGGTCTATCCCTTACGCTTGCTTTGTTTCTGATGAAGTACGACTTATTTCTTCATCTTTTAGGAGCTTGTGAGGCTTCAGCAGTATTAGCAGCAGCAGTGGTAGCTTGAGAGTTAGCATGGACGGCCACCACAGTCTCATCACGAACCAGAGTGTCTGGGTTTGGAGAGTAATTGAGCCCATCGTCATCATCCACAGCTTCTTGAACTAGTGAGCTAGTATCTGAAAAGGTAGAAACATTAAAAGTCGAGGATATTTCAGCCTCTACTGCAGCGTCAGCATCACGGGTTCTTTGATATTCACTTGGCGAATCTTGTTGACTCGCCTTATGTCCACCAGTGGCTTCATCACCACTCTCATTATTATTATCATCACCATTTGCACCACGCGGTATATCGAATCTATCAAACAGATCCTCATCATCATCGCCTTCATTCTCATCCTCATTATCATCACCATCCGAGTCATCATCATCAAACTCGTCATCGTCTCCATCATCACCATCATCACCATTACCGCCTTTAACGACCTGTTGTTGTATAACAGGAACAATCACAGGATCTATAGGAGCACCCACTTTTGCAGCCGATGTAGTTGCAACAAATGCATATGCCATTGCACATACCTGCCCAGTTGTAGTGGCAATAGTAGCAACTATTTCAGTACTCGTAATGGTACCACCAATCACTGGCTCCTCAACATCCATACCAACACCAACACCGTTTCCACCAGCTTCCTTTATTGGGGCACTGTTTATGATTTCATGAAATCTGCCTTGATCTTTGACAATCTCAGCATCAGCAACAAGTTTGGCAAGAGCGGATCTTCTTCTTTTTTCATGCTTAGTCCTTTTCTCGTGGCCTTGCAAGAAGCCTGTCAGGTCCCCAATTTCAGCTGGATCTTACATAAATCATGTCATAACTCACACAAATAGATGTGTTGACAAGGGAGTTAATGACGGGTTGCTATATTAAGAAAGATATCCGTTTGTTAAAGGCGGAATCAATAACAAACATATGGTTTCTTAAAACGTATTCAAAGGTAATCAACACAACAAGATTTACTCAAAAGATTTCCATTTATATAAATGAATCATACAAAGTGGATAATCGTTTTAGGGTTTCTTGATAAGGAAGGTTTCAGCCGTCACACATAAAATTCTTTCTTAATAAATGTGACTATCTGCCTTGTTGTGTGTCCTTCCTTTTTTTTAGGTGTGCCCTAAATTATTCCATTTATAGGCCTGACACCTGTAGACAACTGTCATTCCTTCTAGAAACCCTATCCGATAATACATATTCAAATTACATATTCAAAAATATTCTAAGTGGAAACAAGTCTTCAGGGTAGGCTTTGCATCAATCTTGTCTTTCCGAGTATGCTCGGCCATCCTTCATAAATTGGTAACATAGAAGTGTGCTCGGGATCAGTTTTCGGGTAGACTTTACTTGAAGAGTATTTTACCAAGTAAAATACTCACCGGGTAGACTTCAATCTTCTTGGCTTTATCAGACTTTGCCTGACAAATCCTTACGAGCAACCTTGTTCTTCAATGGTCCTATCAACTCCTTGCCTGGAATAAGCTTATTAGAAAAGTGTGCTCGGAGGCAATTTACCTTGCTAGAGTTGAATCCTGCCCGATGATACTTGTGATACTTCATTAAACACTGGGTATACTCGGACCATCTTTATTAATGAATACCTTGTCCGATCTCCAAATACTTGGTTTCTTGAGCTTGGATAGCCTAAAGCTTACTCGGAAGTGAACTTTACTTGGTTATGAAGAACAAACCTGCTTGATAAAGTGATCCTTGCCCGGACTTGCGTATATTAGTGAACCATACCCGATAACGTACTAATTAGAAAACCCTGCTCGGACATTCACTAAACAAGACTTAGTGAAGATAAACTTGCCCGATGGACAAAATATCGTGCCCAGCTAACTAAAAGCATGCTCGGATGTCTAAGGTATGCCCGGATCCATACTTAGCGAATTCTGAGGAGGTTGAGAAGATTCCAATCTTCCATCTGATCAGTTTTGTGTCAAATCTTGACTCAACAATCTCCCCCTAGATTGGAACATCTCAGCTGACCCAAAACATTTCTAAGGTTACTTACATTTAGTCAAAATACACATCAAATTAAAAGTCAAATTACATATTCAATTATCATAAATAAAAATTACATATTCAAATAGGCTGTCATAAGACATTACAAAGTAAAAGCCTAGTCTAGGAATTTTGTCTTTTCCATGCACTGTATGCGGCTTGCCTTCTGTTGGTTATCACTGATGCAGCTCTCATTCTGAAAATATCAAGGGCTTGGTAATGAGTGTGACCCTCTGGTATGACCCAGTCCCTAATATCCATTAAGTCTTCATCATGTAAGTAATTCAAATCTTCATCCTTCTTGATAATCCCCAGTATTTTTCCATCAGAATTTCTCAGCAAGTAATGGTCATCTTTTTCTTTGTATTCAACTTCGGTAACGACTCCATTTCTTTGGACTGTATAGTTGGGGCGTATCATTCTTCTCTCAAGACTTATGCATGTGTTCATGTTTGACAATGGATGCTTGTCTCTGACATTCATCTTGTAGTTTGTTTCAGCCATGTCCATCCTTCTTAACTTTGCAGTTCTCTTTGACCTGTGAATTTGGACAGTCTTCCAGTTTCTCTTTACTTTCAGAAATCTGAATCCTCTGTCTGCTTCTTCTCTAAAGAATTTTGAAAGATCATTCATTTGTCTTCCAGCCACTCTGTTTCTGTTTCTAAAATCATATAAAGTGAGTGATTTCATTCTTTCTAACTGTTCTTCAGTATATTCATAGAAATCACTTCTCACAACTATATCTCTTAGTTGTCTACTTTCCATAATCACTCTTATGCATTCACACAAAGAATCATAGTTGATTTCTCTAGGAAGATCCACATCTGACTGTGGTCTTGTTGTTCTTTGTTGTGCATATCTACTTGATTCTCCTCTACCACTTTCACCTCTTCCACCTTCACCCCTTCCACCTTGTGGATATCTTCTTGAAATCGGTGGTCTGAAAGGAACAAACTTCTTGGGTTTTCTGGGCCCCAAATTGAAGAATTTGATGTAGACTGCTTCAACCATTTCAGTTGGAAGGTTGGCAAGCTCAACAACATTTGCTCTTGCATCTCTAAGAGCTAGTAACATTTTCTCCATACCAGGAGTTCTTGACAAACCAGCAGGTACAAAACTTCCATCTGCATAGTATCTAGGGTTCTCACCTTCTTTTAGAGCTTTCTCCCAATTAGCCTTTTGAATATGGAAGAGATATTTAAAATCCTCCTTTTCCAAAGCCTTGAAAGAGGCTTCATCCATTCCTCTTTGAGTAATCATTATATTCCTTAGAATGTTGATCATCTTTTCATTTTCCCAAGGTATACAAGGTTCATCTTCAGATTCAGAATCCACTTCTTGTGGAGTAGGGGTTTCAACAACAGGAACTTCCTTAGACACTTCCTTTTCACCCTGTATCTTCTGTTTCTCCCTCAGAGTAATTATCTTTCTTTTTTTTATTTGAGGTTCAACAGATGTTTCAGCATGTTTGGTAGAGCTCTCAGTTTGGACCCTCTTCAATTTTTCTTTTCTTTTCAGTTTGTTGAACTGATCCAATACCGATTCTCTAGATAGGTTCTCAACCATCTCACGCTTTAACCCTTTCTCAAGCAAGTAACCATATATACCTCCAAATTTCTTCTTAAAATTTTCCAATTTCTCAGTCTTCTCATTCTCTTTCACACATTTTTCAATAACCTTTTCTCTTTCACTGTTGTAAAGGCCTTGGAGTTAGTCAACTGTGAAGTGAGAGAGATCTTTCTCTGAATAATTATGCCTTCTGAGATATTCTCTGTATTTCTGGCAGTCTCTATTCTTTTGTTCCATCCTTTTCTCGAAACCATCCCTCTCTTTCTCAAGTCTCTTTTGCAACTGATCATTATCAAGATCAGCCAAAGTTTCAATACTTATGCCATACCTCCTCAACTTTACAACCAATGGATGATTTCTCTTAGCTTCTCTCATACTCAACTCAATGTTAGCTCTCTGCTCATTAGTCATTTCTACCTGTACAGATTCAGCATTAACAGCTTCACCTCCTTTTCCTTGATCATCATCAGGATTATCATCATTATCTGAATCCTCAGATTCATCCTCTTCTTCAGTTAGATTATTCATTGCATCAATCTTGGGTTCATCAGAGGGTGGATGCTCTGAGTTTGATTCAGTTTGAGCAGGTACATCAGGAACACCTGGAATCTGTTAACCAGGTTGCAGTGTCTGCAGTGGAATTGCTCTGATTGAACTATTATCATTATCACCCTCATCATCAGGAGTCTCAACATAGCATTTGTTCTTTTCATCCCATTTTCCTCTCTTTTTTCTCCTCTCATCAGTTCTTTTCTGTTCATCAAACTTCCTCTTTCTTGTATACACTTGTTCAAACCTTTTGGCTCTTTCCATCCTGATTCTGGTGATATTAGCCAACATTTCTTCAACAGATTCACCAGTAGGCCTTTCAGGTTCCCTTTCAGGTTCCTTTTGTGGCATTTCTTCAGGTTCACAAGCCTTTTCAGATTCCTTTTCAGGTTGGCTTTGTGGTTGAAACATACAAACCACCATAGCCAAGGAATGGTCAGCTTCCTCAGTTCTGTTCATCATAATTAGTGTTTCAATTGCTTCTTGATCATCCAATTCATCAAAAATTTCTTTAGCAAGATTGGCTTGATTGATCAAATTTTCTTGCTCTACCATTTCTTCTGGAGTCAGTGTTTGAGCCAATATCTCCCTATCCCTTGTCTCCCTTAGAATATTCTCTTGTTCTCTTAAGGCAGCAGCAGCAGCAATTTCATCATCTGTAAATAACACATCTTTCTCTGGATATGCCTTAATAGACTCTTCTTCACAGACTTTTGCTTTACCATTCTCAATTCTTCTTCTCTCATCCTCTTCATCTTTAGATTGTACAAAGTCATCTATTTCTTTCTCAAGTGCTTCCAGTTCTGCATCATGCTCTACTCTCTTGGAACTTGCTTGTTGATCAGTTTCTGGTTCAGTGTTTATAAGCTCCTCAGTAGTTGCATTTTCATAAATCATTACTTCTGTCTGTACATCAGTCAAGACATCAGTAGCTATGTCAGTTAAGACATCAGTAGCATTGAAAACATCAGTAGCTAAGTCAGTAGCAGCTACATTCTCCTCAACATATATCTTTTCAATCTCATCCATTCTCCCATCATTCTCTTCAACATTCTTTTCAACACTTACCTCATCCCTTTCCACATTTCTCATTTCATCATTTCTTTCTTCGTTTTAGTCATAATCTTGTTCTCCTATATCTGATCTATAACCCTTATATTCATCATCTTCAATCCTCCGTTCCTCACTACTTTCCTCTCCATCATCATAACCAATCATAATCAATTTTAAACTGTCTGCAGTCTCCACAACTGTTACAGTTTTAGTTTGAGCATCTACACCAGAGATAGTTGGCATATTATCATTCTCCCCCTGTTTTGAGGCAGCTGAGGTCTTCTCAAACCTCCTGCTCCAGGGCTTGAATTCTCATTTTTGCTTGTACCAACTTCTCTAACAATATCACATTCTCCTCTGTCACCTCCTCCTCATTTCTTCTCTTCAACTCAGCATTTTCTTTTAAGAGAGTTAACATGTTAGTTTCAATGGGTGGTGTTGTAGGTGGTGATGTGGAAAATGGTTCATATTTAGCTTGGTCATGGGTTGTGGTGTGAGTTTGGTAATTGGATTGTTGTGGTGATTGTGTATGATGTGGGCTTGGAATGAATGGATCTGAGTGTATAGGGCTAGATGTTGGTGGTATTTGTGGTGTTAGGGATATATGGGTTGATGTATCAGGTTGGCTAATGGTTTGGGTTTGGGGTGGGGATTGAGTGGTTTGATGTGGTGGAGTTTGTGGTGGGGATGTTATAATGGGTTGGTAAATGTGTGGTGGTGACTGTGGTGGTGATGATATAATGGGTTGGTCAATGTGTGATGGTGATTGTGGTGGTGTTGGAATAGGTTGATCTGGTTGTTCAATTTGTTCCCCCTGATCAGGTGCATCAACTTCCATAGCTACTCCAGCTCCTCCTTCATCTCCATCAACATTATCATTTCCATCATCAGAGTCATCCTCATCAATCTCCTTCCTCCTCTGAGCTTAACTCAGGCACTGGCATCACATTCAATTCATGGTCCAATAACCATGGCAGGATCTCAAATGGAGTTTCAGCATTGAATCTATTTGCAGCACCAGGATTCTTAATTCTCTTGTATGTATCAGGGTTTTGCTGTAGGTGAGTAATTCCCATAGTGGGTAGATCTTGTAATTCTCTGTTGAAGATTATCTGCAAGAACCTTGGATATTGTAAGAATCTGTCCCTCTCAGCCTTCTTCAAGTTTGCTACTAGTCCATCAAAGATCATTTTTGAAAAATTAAAGGGTAGATTATACATAATCCCAACAGTAGCGTTTGCTAAATCATGACTCATCAAAGTCCATGATCCTTTTCTGGGAGAAAACCCCTATATCAAATGGTGAATAAGAAACCTGTACAACATTGGGAACATACCCTTTTGAAACTGTCCTTCATGCACAGTTCCTTGATATCCCATGGTCTATTCAAATATTTTTAGCAGGTGTGTTGTATTGAAGTTTATGTGGTAATGATCGTCATCATTCAACCGTAAACATCTTATGATCATTCTTTCAGTCACATGTATCTCATGGCCAGCAACAGAGGCTTCAATTCTTCGGCCATTGATGTCATCCACAAGTGTTGCAGATCTCCAGAAATCAAGTGAGTGATTTTTGTAGATGACAGGACTTTCTGTAGGGGCAAAACTGACATTTGACCGAGCCATCCATGTAATCATTGGTGCCACCGGCTCATTGTCAGGTGTGACTTGTAAAAGTGCACACATATTGTGTTTCTTTTCAAAGAAGTACTTGGGCTGTTCTTCTTCTGCCATATCTAATCATAACAAACAAACATATTCAAAGTGAAAGTAGTCATAAAGTTCAGTACTTTAAGCAGTTCAAGGTATAAAAATGAAGAAGAAAGAAAGAAAAATCTTCAAGAACCTGTTCTTCAACAAGTTTATAACCAAAACACATAAACAAAATATTAGTAAACAAATACATAATCAATGCCCATTATAGTCTAATCATGATCAAAAAACACATTATTGTTGCTTACCGAGTCGGAATTAGAGGGCTGATACTAATTAGGGTTTGGATTAATTATGAATGCGATAGGTCGGTTTAGGTTTCTTAGCGAGAAAGCAGTTGCAGTGGAAAGAGAGAGAGAGGGAAATATAATGTTGAAAATTTTGCCTAACTCCCTCTTATATATCTTTTGAAAGTGGGTTTTAAATGCTTTTTGTCGTTTTATGAATTATTAGCTGTCAAACAGTAACATTATCCATTTGTTATTTTAAAACAATTTTAAAGCTTATAAACACTTTATCATTTTAATCTTAGCAAACCTTACTCGGAAATATAATCCTTTGCAAGGTTTACTCGGTATATTTCCACTTATACAAAGCTTACTCGGAGAATATTTAAACCTCTTTTGATAACATTTTCTTTTAATTTAATAAGGGTTACCTGATCCCTTTTAATCACATACCTTGTTTGATTAAGCTATGTAATTTAAAGTCAAGACATTATGAAGAAAGCTTACCCGAAATACCAGATTTCTTGAGAACTTAATCACAAGATAATTAATCAAGTATAAAATATCAAATAAACATTCTTGCTAGGAATCAGTTAAGATTCCCATATAAATTTCTCAAATTTAAATTAAGATCTTAATCTAACATAAACCCTATCAAAATCAGAAACATATTCAATCAATCATACTAAACACATATTCAATCAAGTAACACGTTCATTCAAGTGTGCTTGAAAACATAGTGTGTCCGAGCAACCCACACAATGTTAGTGTGCCCGAACAACCTTCTTATACAAAGTATACCCGAATAATCTTCCTAGAGTATAAAGTGTGCCCGGAAAGGACTTCTAGCAGATAGTGTACTCGAAAAATCAACTTTTGAAAATTACCAAGTATATTAGGGGAACAAAAGTGTACCCGAAATATAAAGTGTATTTGGAAAACCAAGTTTGCCCAAAAACACTTGTAATTTCAAAGAAAACATATTCACACACCCAAAGTTTACTTGGTGTACTCAAGGAGTTCACAAAGTTTGTTTGGAATATCAATCAGCATAAACAAAATGCAAAGCTTGCCCGAAACAATTTTCTCTTGTTAATAGGCTAGCTAGAACACATAATCATCTCAAGACTTCAAGCTTGCTCGGGAAATTTGTACAATGGTGTACCTTACCCGAAAAGTGTAAACACTTCACAGCATGCCCGAAAATCATAAACTTATTCAAAAATGACAAAGCTTGCTCGGAAAGGCTATGAATCATCAAACCTTACCCGAAAATGCATATTAACACATATTCGACTGTTTTGTACTCGGAAAGGTTTGAGAATATCATACCTTACCCGAAAATACATATACACACGTATTCAACTCTTTTGTACCCGGAAAGGTTTGAGAATATCATACCTTACCCGAAAATACATATACACACGTGTGCTTGGGAAGGTTTAATAACATCAAACCTTACCCGTACTTACATATTCAACCTATTTTAGGCAAAATGCAACACTTTTTGACTTAAATCATTTGTAAGAACAATTTTATTTTAAAGATCATAGTTTAAGAGCAAATGGTGCATTTAGAGATCAAATTTCAGTTATTTTTGTTTTCAAAACAAATTCATTTTGTAAACTGAAAAGATCTCAGGAATGGGATCATATTGACTAAGTAGCTTTCTCAATACTTCATTCTCAGCATTATTATAACTACAAAGACAGGTCAACAGCAGGTCTAGACTTAACATGATTTTCATCTCTTTGGTGATATGATTAAGTTTCAATTAAGTTGCAGAAAATTTAATGGATAACACTTATTGTGTTCTGATGCTCCTTATCTATCCTCAAGGCTTATTTGGCTTTCTCCAGATCGCCCCAATTTGACTTTGACTCCCTGGTTTTGGTTAAAAACTATTAATGACAGAACATATTATGAAAATTTAAAAGATATTTCTTTTCAAATCTACAAACATATGTGAGGTTGAACGTTGGACTTACATGTCACGCAAGTCGGACTTACAGGCCTTTCATTCAGATGTTTAAAGGACTTATATGATTGCCTCCACCCTTGTAGTTCTGTAATTAACCCTCATGTTTGTATTTTCTCAATAAAAAGTTGTGAACATGTTGAATAAACATTTGAAATTAAAGTAGTTCACGTCAGTTCTTTGTCATTCCTTTAAAACATGTTTCATTTTGGGTAACCAAAGACCAACAGGCTTGTGTATGACTGGATAATAACTCTTCTGCCTATCAATTGAAAAGATTTATCTAGGAACATGCATAGACAGCAATGTAACTCCACATAAATTTTAGCATTTTCTTTAAGTTTATATCACCTTAGATTTTACATATCATGAGAAAGCAACCATACATGTCAATGACTGTACTAAGAGCCCTTTTAGACTAATAAATCCATATGATTGGCTAAGTAGTCAATGTACTATCATTTCCCATTAATATTCAGTCACCCCAATTTCTCTTAATTGTCAGGTAAATGGTTGTTCTGTTTGACCACAAGTGGTCAACAGGACCAAACATACATGTGAATATATGTCCTTTCAAAGTCAGAGCTATTGAAATAATTTTAAGTGAAGGAATTAGAAACAAGTTACAATTGCCCCAAATGCTTTCAGTTTTCTGGTTAATGGCTATCCTTTTAATCTTTGCAGATTGCAGGACCAAACATACATTGGTGAATGTCTTTCCAACTGAGCAAATGACATAATTTTCAGCAAAGATAACTACCTGAGACTTTTCATTGAAAAATCCTTCTTTTAACATTCTTTAAAGCTTGAACTAAATAACCTTATCATGTCTCTACACCATTAACAACATGCTCATGTTTTGGTTCAAAATAGAGTATTTATGCAGAATTCATTAGAAAATTCATTTTATCACTTAATTTTGTCATAAAACACATTTCGACATAAATAGTTGCAGCACATAATCAAATCTTAATCAAACATAACATCATCAAGACGGATAGACAGTACACACATTCAAAGTCTATTCTATCATAACAACATTAGAAGATCAGATAAAATACATATTCAACCAATTAAGCAGTGATGTCAGATAAGCATTTTAGCAGATAATTCATAACAAGACTACTTATCATAACATCACAAACACACATTAACTAATAAACATGCAAACATATTAATCAATTCAATCATGTCATTCTTTGCACACATAATCAGTCAAAGCACATAACGATCAACATATTCAGTAGCATACTCAGTATCACACTCAAGCATATTCACATAACATTCAATTTGTGAAACCTCTAAACAAAGTAATCAATCAGGACATAGAGGTATACAACCAAGCACACATCCTTAATCAGATTTCATCAGAGTTGATCATTCCCAGGGCTTTCAAAAGAAAGTTGAACCTGGTTCTATCAAGTGGTTTGGTGAATAGGTCAGCCAAATTGTCACTTGTATCAACTCTTTGCATTTCAATCAAACCTTTTTCACTACAATCTCTGATGAAATGAAGTATGTTTTCAATGTGCTTAGTCTTAGAATGTTGAACTGGATTCTTAATAGTATAATATGCAGCAGTATTATCAATAAGAATAGGGGTGTTCAGAAAATTCAAACCATAGTCCAGCATCTGGTTCCGAATCCATAGAACTTGTGCACAGCAAGCAGATGCAGCAACATATTCAGCTACTGCAGTTAAGATTGAGACAGTTGTTTGCTTCTTGCATTGCCATGACACTAGCTTTTCTCCCAAGAATTGACATCCTCCTGATGTTGACTTTCTACTCATATTGCAGCCATCATAATCACTGTCTGTGTAGGCAATCAGATCAAATGATTAATTCTTTGGATACCAAATTCCCAAATCTGGTCTTCCCTTCAAATATCTGAATATTCTTTTAATAGCATTCATGTGGGAGACTCTTGGACTTGACTGGAATCTTGCACACACACATACAACAAACATGATATCTGGTCTTGTAGCAGTCAGATACATCAGAGATCCAATTTTTTCTCTGTATTCATGTTCATCTACAGGCTCCCCGTTTTCATCTGCAATCATCTTTTCCTTGGTATCCATTGGAGTTGAGGCAGTTTTGTACTCACGACAGTTGAACTTATTCAAGATGTCCTGCACATACTTATTTTGATGAATGTAGATCCCTTCAGCCTTTTGTTGAACTTGTAATCCTAAAAAGAAGTTCATTTCTCCCATTGAACTCATGCTGTATTTGGACTTCATTACCCCTTCAAACTCCATACACATTTTTTCATTTGTAGAACCAAAGATGATATCATCAACATACACTTGTAACAGAAGCAAGTCTGATCCCTTTCCTTTGTAGAAGAGTGTCTTGTCAATGGCTCCTCTTTTGAAACCATTTTCAATAAGATAATTTGACAGCTCATCATACCATGCTCTAGGAGCCTGATGCAATCCATAAAGGGCTTTGTTTAGCTTATACACCCTGTTCGGATACAAAGGATCCTCAAAACCTAGAAGTTGAGCTACATACACCTCTTCATCTATCTTTCCATTTAGGAATGCAGACTTAACATCAAGCTGGAACACCTTAATGTTCTTTGAGAGATCCTGATAGCTTCAAGTCTTGCTACAGGAGCAAAGACTTCCTCAAAGTCTATTCCTTCCTCTTGAAGACATCCCAGAGCTACAAGTCTAGCTTTGTTCTAAATCACCAAACCCCTCTCATCCCTTTTATTCCTAAAAATCCATTTGGTTCCTATTGCATATCTGTCAAATAGCTTATCAACAAGATGCCACACATGTAGATCTCTAAACTGTACCAATTCTTCCTGCATAGCTTCCACCCAACTATTATCTTTCAGTGCTTGAGCAATATTCTTAGGTTCTATTTGGGAAAGAAAACAGGAGTAAAGACAGATGTTTGCAAATTCTGAGTGACTTCTTGTAACTCTTTCATGCAAATCTCCAATGATGTTTTCAGAAGGATGATTCTTTTCCACATAAGGAGTTTGAACAATCATATCTGTAGACACAGTTGTGTCAAGATTTGACTCATTGAATTCATGTTCTTCAATGATCAAATCAGTCTCTGCATCATGAAATTCTAGTGCTACATCATTAAGTTGTCCTAAAGTAGATGCATTGTTTCAAATATTTAAGCTTTCAAATAAAAGTTGAAATCTTGCAGTAGATGCAGCTTCTTCTTCACTTGCTTGGTTGCTTGAGTCTTCCTCATTCTGAACTTGATCATTCTGAACATCTTGATTATCTTCTTGAGCTTGTTCAACAATATCATTTGAGGAATTCTTCACAAAGGTATATTCCTCTTCTTTTCTAGCAACCTTTTTCCACAATTTTTCTAAGTCCAGTGGTTTCTTCTTTTTCTCTTCAATTACACTGGTCTTGTAGAATGAATCATCAAAGTCTTCAGGATAAATCTTGAAAGACCTTATTAACTTTTCATGATCAAATAGCCATGCTGCACCATCAACTGTATTGAATTGATTCTCATTAAAAATGATGTCAGATGATTCTATGACACTCAAATGGTCTTTCACATATACTCTGTAAGCTTTTGAGTGTGTAGAATATCCAACAAAGAAACAATCTAGATACTTTGTTTGAAACTTGTTCAAATAATCTCTAGTGTTCAAAAGAAAATATTTACATCCAAAGGGCTTGAAAAACTTGATATAAGGCTTTTTGTTGTGGAATATTTCATATGGAGTCTTATTATGCCTTTTGTTTACAACCACCCTGTTCTGAACATAGCAAGCAGTGTTTATTGCTTCAGCCCAAAAAGTAACAGGCAGATTAGCATCTGCTAACATGGTTCTTGCAGCCTCAATTAAAGTTCTATTTCTTCTGTCTGCAACACCATTTTGTTCAGGAGTTCTAGGAGCTGAGAATTGTTGAAGTATTCCCTTTTCTGTAAAAAATTCTTGGATAACTACATTCTTGAACTCAATACCATTGTTACTTCTCATCATTTTAACCTTCTTATTCAACTTTTTCTCAATCATTGTAACACAACCCTTAATCAACTCTGCAGTCTCATCTTTGGTACTTAGGAAATAAACCCAAGTAATTTTGAATAGTCATCAATGATCACAAGACAGTATCTTTTCTTTCCTATACTTGGCACACTCATAGGACCAAAAAGATCCATGTGAAGTAATTCAAGTATTTGATCAATTGAATTGATGAGCTTAGGCTTATGAGTAGATTTGTGTTATTTTCCCTTTTGACATGAATTACAATGATCTTCCAATTTGAACTCTCTTGTAGGTAATCCTATGACATGCTCACCTTTGACAAGTCTATTCATGGTCTTTAAGTTCACATGACACAGTTTCCAATGCCACAATTTGGACTCATTTTAAGTGGCTTTGGAAACAAAACATGCACCCCCTCTTGAAAAAGCTTCTTTCATATTCAGTTCATACAAGTTGCCATTTCTTGGTGCCATCATCATAATCATTTCAGGTGGAATGACAAACTCAGGTTTTAATATGAAACAGTGGGAATCATCAAACTGACTTTGTATCCCTTATCACACATTTGTGATATACTCAGTAGATTATACTGAAGACCTTCAACATGAAACACATTATCAAAAGAAACCTTTCCATTTGTTAAGATTCCTTTCCCCACAATCTTTCCACCATTTTTATCACTCCCAAATGCTACAGGTCCTTCATACTTTTCTTCATAATTAACAAGTGATCTTTTGTCACAAGTCATGTGCCTAGAACATCCACTATCCATATACCATATTTCATTTAGAGGAGTAGAGTGTTCCTGAGATGAAGATGGAGTTTCTTTCTCAATTATAGCCATGAATGCCACATTTTCTCTCTTGATATCATCTGCAATGTCTTCTTCATGATTGCTCCAATCAAAGTTACCTTCATGTTGTGTAGTCACTGCCACATTTCCTTGGTTTCTTGGTTGATTTTGGTTGGCTGGAACAGTGTTGTTTGGAACATTTTGAACTACTTGAAGGTTCAGATTATTATTCATTTGAAAACCTTGATTCTGAGGCACCCCTTGATTAAGATTATTCATTTGAAGCTGAAAGTTGTTGAAGTTGGGATTGTAATTGTTGTTGGGATTGAAGTTTTTGTTGAAGTTTTGGTTGTTGTTTCTTTGCTGATTCTGTTGGTATTGCTGCTGACCTCTTGGTTGTTGATTTTGGAATTGATTCATCTGATAATTTCTTGGCAAGTCGCATTCTCTTGCAAAATGTCTTGGCTGTTGGCAATTGTAGCAGATTGCCTTTGACTTGTCAAATCCAATCCTCTCATTAGGACCAGAAACCAGAGATCTACCAGTTCTATTATACAACCTCTTACTTCTCAAAGCTAACATGGCAGCTTGCCACTTCAAATCCATGTCTTCTAAATCATCTGCATCAATTTTCTCTAAATCATCTTGTACCACACTTGTGTGAATTAGATTCTTTGCAACAAATGCATTATATGAATCAGTAAACATAGACAGCAATGCATGTGTTTCATTGCTTTGACCATTTCCACCACTAGAGTGAGGTACATTACCACTTGCCATTGAGGCAGTATCAGTGTCATCAATCAGTTGCACATTGAATCTCTGCTTATTTCCTTGATTACTTGTGCAACCACCAATAAAAGACTTTGGAGTATCAACATTGTGCTCAACTGGTTCTTCAATAATGGGAATTTGTTGTTGATTCTTGGTAGTAAAATTTCCCATGGGTGCAATCAATGCATTTGAAACATTGAAGCAGGGTCTTTCTTCTTTAATCATTTCATTCTCTATCATCTCCAGTTCTGCAGCCTGAAGGAAGCATATCACATCATCCAATTTCAAGTATTGAAATTATACTTCTGAAGGATGAACTTGCAAGCAGTATACCATTCTTTTGGCATTGAGTTGAGTAACTTTGTGTTTAAATCAAAGTCTGTCAGGACTTAATCAGTTGTCCTCAACTCATTCACAATACCTAGAAAGCGTTCTAGTATTGATTTTAACCTTTCTCCTTCCTTATACTTGAACCTTTACAACTGTTGCTTCAATCTTTGCTTCTTTATGTTCTTCTGTTCAGTATTCCCTTCATACATCTCAAGGATGGCATCATACATTTGCTTGGCAGTTTTGTGATGTGCCACCTTGGTTAAAATCTCCCAAGACAATCCTAGCTTAATCATAGCTAAGGCTCTGTCATCCACCTTTCTCATTCTTTCTCTTAGAGCTGCAGTTCCAGCTGTATTTGCACCTTCTTCAGCTGCATCTTGTGGACCATTCTTGATGGAGTTCCACGTATCAACATCATTGTACCACACTGCTGCTTCAATAAACACTTTCCACTTGGTAAAGTTTTCCTGTCCATACAATCTTGGTATCTTGTTAGTAGACACCTCTTGTTCCTCATATCCAGACATTTTCAAAGACTTAAAAAAAATCAGTTTCTTAGTAAAAATCAAAGTTTTTAAAAATAATCATATCTGAAAACAGGTTGTTCAGATCTGATGTGTCTGATATGATTAGAGCAAGATTTAGATATAAAGATTAAAGCTTTAATTGAAATAAGAAAGAGAAAACACTGGTATATTGTAGATCTGGAAGAAAAATGAAAAACAGAGCTGCTGACGTCACGAATCAATGGAATAGTGGTCTGCTTACGTCATCTTTCTTCAAATCTTCAATCAGCAACAAGAATCTTTCCAAAATAGCAGCAATAAGCTCTGATACCACTTGTCAGGTCCCCAATTTAAGTTGGATCTTACTCAAATCATGTCATAACTCACACAAATAGATGTGTTGACAAGGGAGTTAATGACGGGTTGCTATATTTAGAAAGTTCACCGTTTGTTAAAGGCGGAATCAATAACAAACATATGGTTGCTTAAAACGTATTCAATGGTAATCAACACAAACAAGATTTACTCAAAAGATTTCCATTTATATAAATGATTCATACAAAGTGGATAATCGTTTTAGGGTTTCTTGATAAGGAAGGTTTTAGCCGTCACACATAAAATTCTTTCTTAATAAATGTGACTATCTGCCTTGTTGTGTGTCCTTCCTTTTTTTAGGTGTGCTCTAAATTATTCCATTTATAGGCCTGACACCTGTAGACAGTTGTCATTCCTTCTAGAAACCCTATCCGATAATACATATTCAAATTACATATTCAGAAATATTCTAAGTGTAAAACAAGTCTTCCGGGTAGGCTTTGCATCAATCTTGTCTTTCCGAGTATGCTCGGCCATCCTTCATAACTTGGTAACATAGAAGTGTGCTCAGGATCAGTTTCCGGGTAGACTTTACTTGAAGAGTATTTTACCAAGTAAAATACTCACCGGGTAGACTTCAATCTTCTTGGCTTTATCAGACTTTGCCCAACAAATCCTTACGAGCAACCTTGTTCTTCAATGGTCCTATCAACTCCTTGCCTGGAATAAGCTTATTAGCAAAGTGTGCTCGGAGGCACTTTACCTTGCTAGAGTTGAATCCTGCCCAATGATACTTGTGATACTTCATTAAACACTGGGCATACCCGGACCATCTTTATTAATGAATACCTTGTCCGATCTCCAAATACTTGGTTTCTTGAGCTTGGTTAGCCTAAAGCTTACTCGGAATTGAACTTTACTTGGCTATGAAGAACAAACCTGCTTGATAAAGTGATCCTCGCCCGGACTTGCATATGTTAGTGAACCATACCCGGTAACGTACTAATTAGCAAACCCTGTTCGGACATTCAGTAAAGAAGACATAGTGAAGATAACCTTGCCCGATAGACAAAATATCGTGCCCGGCTAAGTAAAAGCATGCTCGGAGGTCTAAGGTGTGCCCGGATCCATACTTAGCGAATTCTGAGGAGGTTGAGAAGATTCTAATCTTCCATCTGATCAGATTTGTGTCAAATCTTGACTCAACAAATCCCCTATTAGTGTTCGTCAGATGTGACCTTAAATTTTCAACTTCTTCATCTGTCAACCGCATCACCTCCAAACAACAAGATAATGATTTACAAAAGACTCTTTGACACGATTCTGACCATTGTTGATGTCTTGCTAATCTTTTATCTCCTCTTCAGCAGCTCGATCTTTGTTCCCAGCCTAACACTCTCACCCATCAACTGGTCCACATCCCTAGAAGAACTGGACTCTCTTTCGAACAAGTTAACTTATGAACCAAGGCATTCAAACTCAATCATTGTCTGGTCAATAGTCGAATCTAACTAACTCCTCATATTTTACGCAAAGTTGGAGGAGGAAGGAAGATCGGTTTCTATGTGAGAAACCCTTGATTGGAGTCTTTCCCTCTAATCATGTTGTTCTGCACTCCTCAACGAGTTTTGATTGACCAATTGCTGCTGAATATCAAGTCTCTTATGCAAGTTGTCAATCCAAGCCCTTTGGATTCCAATTCGAGCACTATCAAGCTCTTGATTCACCTCTAATCCAGCCACCCTAGATGCAAGTGCATCCCGCTTTCATCTAATCGTTAATAGAGTTTTGATCTTCGACAAACTTGATCAACAAAATCTCTCTTTTCGCTTGGTTTTTGTTTGCTTCCTCAAGTGCTCCAATCCTATCGAGGATAGAATCTCGAAACCCAGGGGACTTCTTCGATCTACCGCTAGATAAGGGTTTGGCTGCTATGATTGAGCTTTTGAGTGCTGAGGGAGGTGTGTTTGAGAAGGTTGATTGTGGAGTAGTTTGTGGTATGGTTATGGTTTGGTTTGGAAAGGATATAGTGATGGTTAAATGTAGGCTTATAGGTTCGGTTGTCGTGGGTATGGTTTGTGAGTGGATTGAGGATGTGAAAGTGGAAGTCCAAAAAGATGATCCTCTAATAGGTGAAGTGAATTGGTAGGTTGGTGAGGTTACCGGTGAGATGATCCTAGGTGGCGATAGGGTTTGTTGGATGGGTTGGGTCTCGGCTAGATTAGTGGTTATGGGAAGGTTTTCTTAGAATGATGGCATAGGTTCATCTAGCCTAGATGGTGAGGTTTAGGGTGGTGTGATAGGCTCGTCTCTAAGGATTCTTATGAATGTGGTTTTGGATTTGGATTTGGATTTGGATTTGGGTTGGGTTTTTTATTGGGTTTTGGATTGGGCTTTGGTAACCTTAATTTGTTTGGCCTTAAGTTTTTTTTTTATAGTTTGGGCTAGTGTGGTGGGTGATGTTATGTGAGGGTCAGCTAACACGGTGTTGGAGGTGTGATAGCTTGTCCGGTAGGTGGTGGTCGTGTGGCTGCTAGGGATTTAGTAATTATAGCGGAAATAGAAGGAAAGATTACCTTAACGATCGACATCTTTGTTGGAGTGGACATCTTGGAGTCCTTCATCCGCTTGAAATATTTCAAGGGGCGCTCGGGCTCCTCCTCTTTAGTAACAGGCTCCTCAACGGGGACCTTTGATGATTCATCAGTCTTCCCTTCCCCTTTGTCATGCAATTTCTTCGTCTGGTGTTCACCTTCCACATCAGATTTGAGAAACCTATTACGGACGAATCAATTTTTGTTGGGTCTATATTTAGTGGTTTGTAGTTATTATATGTTATGGGTATCGTGTTTGGGTGTGTGTATGTAAACCGAGATCTGTGTGTTTCGGTTTGATATCAACATATACAAGATCTCGGTTGTTTGGTGGTGAATTTTTTTTTCCGGCATTTTGTTGATAAGAGAAGAAGAACAAAAGTTATTTTTGGTCAAAGATTGCCTCATATTGGAAACAATTTAAATCCCACAAAAATAGTGATTTAGTTGTTACCAAAATCAACTGGTCAAAAGCGTTATTGAGTGTTCTCGGCTGTAGTTTACAACTTTTGGTCAATATTTTATCGTTTTCGGCTTATATACAAGAGTTTTCGGTCAAAACCAAGTGTTTTCGGCTAATTTTGATCGTTTTCGGCTTAGTACAAGTGTTTTGGTCAAAAAAATTAGTTCTCGGTCATCTTGGCTTCTTGGTCAACTTGGGTTCTCGGTCAACGCATACTGTGACTTAAATTTGGGCCTGACAAACTTTATTTGGGCTTTGATTCCTGGACTATAATAACAATTGGACTGATTAAACTAAAATGGATAAAATAACTAACAGTAATGGATCATGCAATGCTACTCTTCACCAAGAACTGGATTCAATAATGGGTACCACTACTCGCATACCCCGTCTACTGTCTCATGAGGGGTTTAGCGAGTGGAAATTTAGATTCGAGAAGTATGTTAAAATGAAAGATGCTAAAGTCTGGATAAGTATCGTTAGGGGTCCTCAAGTCATCACCTACCAACGTGAGAATTCTCAAGAAGTTGCTGTGAAGCCTATTGAACTATATGAAGATGCTGATTTTAAGAAAATTGAGGAAGATGAAAAGGCACTTTCAACATTAACTATGGCACTCTCACCAGAGATCGCCTTGGGTTTTAGAGAATTGCAGTATGCTAAGGCTCTATGGGAAGTCTTGGTTGAGGTGTAGGAGTGAAATGAAGACATGAGAAGAAGTCGTCAAGATTTGCTGAGAGAGAAATTCAACATGTTCAATAACATTTTGGGAGAATCGTTTGAAACTCAGCTTCATAGGTTCATTGCTCTTGTGACTGAGATGAGATCTGCATACATCAACTTAACAGCTGCGGAAACAAACAATAAGTTGGTGAACTTCTTGCCTCAAAGTTGGGATATGAACGTTGCAGTTATCAAGAAGACGAAATATCTCAACAGGTTGACATTGTCTGAGGTTATGGCTATCATTAAGGAATGTGACATAGATGACAAACAATGTGCTATAAACCATGCAAACTCCTATAACGCAGCAGGTTCACAAGACGACTTCACGATGTTCAAGACTACTCAAGGTCAACAACAAATTTAACCTCAAGGCAACTTCTCAATGTTTAAATCCGCTCAGAATCAATTCTCTCCTGTTACACCACAACTAGCTCCAGTTTTTTTGCTAAACCTACTCAATCTACTGCTGCGAATGTTAAACCTCAACCATCTGGTGTTTCTCCCAGTCAACATTCAAGTTAAATTCCTTCTATATCAAAGGAAACTCAAGAGAACATTGCTTTAATGGCGGGATTCATGAACTGTTACAATGCATTTCTTGCTGGAGATCTGGTTCAACCCGTAGTTGCTGCTGAGCTTGATCAGATTCATCTTGATGATGTAGAAGAGAAGGATATCTCCTGGCAATTCGCCATGGCAGTGTTTCGCGCTAAGATATTCACTAAGAGAACGAGGAGATATAATTGAAATGTGCCACATAATCATAAGGTGGGTTTCAATAAGGACACTCTGAGGTGTTATAACTATCAAGAGCTGAGTTACTTTGCTCGTGAATGCACCAATCCCGCCAAGGTATGAAATATGGAAAGGGCATTCGTTCCCGTGGGTAATGCTCTAGGAGAAGCTGTGGGTAGCTCAGGTGATGGTGAACAGGGTATGGTTGCTCAACAGTTCTCCTGGAATGATCAGATGGCTGCTCTCAGCATAAACAATCAGACTGCCAACTTTGCTCATGTTGAAGATGCAGAAGAAGAAAATGCTAGTGAGGAACAAGTCAAGGAACTTCAGTTTGCTTTTATGTCATTCACTTCTTCCAGTTCGTTTGAGGTAAGTTCTCCATTATGCTCTCAAGCTTGTATTGATAAGGTATATCTATATAAATTTCACAACAGTAACTTGCTTAGAGAAATGGAAACGGTTAAGTCTGAAAACCATAAACTTAAGAAAAATGAAAATGCTTATCTATATAAAATTGAGGCACAGAAAAATGATTTTTCCAAGCTAAAATCTGATTGTAGCTTGATATGTTGTCACCATCTAGATGCTAAACAAAAAATTGTTGAATTAACTATAGAACTGGAAGCCTCTAAGTTAGAAGTCTCAAATCTAACTGATAAATTTAAAAGGGTTGAACTTGATTTTAGAAATTTGATGGTTCTAGTAAGGTAGTCAGTTTGATGATTGAAATCAGTTATGGTGGAAAGAGAATGAAGGTGAGGGTATAGGATATAGTCAAGTACCACCACCATATAATGATAATTACACTAGCCTTCCTCTTACCAAAGAGCAGGAGGAAAAGGTAAAAGACATGAAGTATGGTAAGCCTGTTAAAAATGAAAAAGGTTGACTCAGTAAAGGCTACTGCGTCTACTTCAGAAGTGAACGATACTAATGTGTTTTCCTCATTTGTAGATAAATTAATCGTTGAAGATTGGACTGATAAGGATGATGACTCGTGTGTTTCAAATAATAAAGACATTAATTCTGATGTTCCTTTATGTTTACCTGTTTTGAATTCAGTTATTTCGACTATTTTTGTGGGCTATGTTTTTAAGAGCAAAGATACTTGCGTGGTTGATTCTGTTAAGACTTTGAATTCTAATAATATGGTTTTTAATATGTCTAACAGGTCTTAAAAATCTAATAAATATTCGCCGCCTAAGTTTGTTAAAGAGGAATGCTCTAATGACAAACAAGGTGGCAAGTCAAATTATGTGTCGAACAGTAAATGTTAGGTAAAGTAAACTGGTCCACACAACCGGTCCAGACAGGGAGTTGACCAAACTAAATTCTTTATAAAACGACAAACTTGTATTAACTGTGGCACTCCCGGTCATATTGCTAGAAATTATCCACATCATCCATAAGTTCCTTACTATGGATTCTATCAGAGGAATATGCCTCGTAATACCTATAGGTAGAATTTCAGGTATAATTAGGCTAATCCCTCTGGCGATAACTGGAACAGAAACAAATCTGGTAGGTTTAGTCGTCATCAGACCAAGCCTAACATGTTTCGTATAGGTGGTAGAAAAAGTGCTTCGGTTTCAAAAACGAACACGGGATCTAAGCCGAAACAAGTGGAAAAGAAAAAAGCGTTTGTTCCTCCAACTAAAATATCAGAGATCAAGTCATCTATTCGTACAAATCAAGCCGAATCTTACAATTTTAGACATGAATGGTTGCCTAAATCTCAGGTGAAAGAGACATCGAATTCGATATTAGACGATAGAAATGATATGTCATGGAAACCTGTGACAAATTTAGATGAGTCAGGGTAACCTAGTGTAACTATGTACTGGTACCAAAGTCTAACTAATATCGCACATCGTGCAGGAACAGCTATGGAGGAATATCATCAGACCTTGGTATGTTGATAGTGGCTATTCCAAGTACATGACAGAAGACATTTCCCAGCTACACGATATTCAAATCTTTAACGGTGGGCATGTGTCCTTACGGGAGGAGAAAAGGGGAAGATTACGCAGAAGGGTACTGTAGGTAACAGTGTTCTGAAATTTGAGAATGTTAATTTTGTTTCGGAGTTGAAGCACAGTCTGTTAAGCGTGTCACAGATCTGTGACAAAGGTCTTTCAACTCATTTCACTAATGAAGAGTGTTTAATTTTAAAACCTAGTATCATCATACCAGAAGTCTGGATTCTTGTTCGATCACAAAGAAAAGATAACGCTTACGTGATCGACATGAACAAAGATGTTCCTGACGAAATAACATGTTTGTTTTAAAAAGTGTCTGAACATAATGCCATGCTTTGGCATCGTCGTCTTGGTCATGCAAATGTGAAAAACTTAAACCGTCTTGCTAAAAATGATTTGGTGCATGGGTTACCCATCAAATATTATGTTACAATTGAAAAGTGTGTGGCTTGTGCCTTTGGTAAGCACAGTCTAAAAAGTCATAAACCAAAATTGACTAACACCATTTCATCAATTTTTCAATTACTGCATATGGAACTTTTCGGTCTGGTTCATGTTTTTAGTCTTTCTCGCAGCTCTTATTGTCTCTTTATTAATGATGACTACTCACGTTTTACTTGGGTGTTTTTCTTGTCAAATAATAGTGAAACTGCAGAACTGATCAAGAGATTCGTGGTGCTTATGGAAAATCAGCTCAATCTGAAGCTGAAGGGCATTCGTCGCAACAATGGCACGAAATTCATGAATGCTTCGTTGAATTACTTTTTTTTCAGAGAAGAGGGTTCGAAAATAAAGTTCGGCTCGGACACCGCAACATAATGGTTTGGCGGAAAGGAGAAACATAAAATCTATCGAGGCAGCAAAGACCATACTATGTGATTCAAAACTGATGTTATCTTTCTAGGTAGAAGCTGTTAATACTGCATGCTATGTACAAAATCGGGTGCTGATCAACATGTCTCAAATGAAAACTCCATATGAGATTGTCTATGGTCACAAGCCTACAGTTGGTCACTTCAGAGCATTTGGCTGCCCATGTACTCTATTGAATCTTGAATCAACACCCAAATTTGGGGCCACAGCTGACGACTGTTGCTTTGTTGGTTATGCTGGTCGTACTACCTACAGAGTCTACAATATGTCTACCAAGAAGATTGTTGATTCATATGGTGTACGTTAGTTGGAAGAAAACAAAACCGATACCCGTGTTGATCCTGACTGGCTTTTCGATTACAATGAAATCTTCAAACCGTTCAATGTGCCACATGTCCTCGACTCAGAAGTTTCAGGTGCTACTACCGTAGATACTGAACAAATATGACTACCGCTGAGTCATTTTTGAAAAAGGCTAAATGACTTCAAGATCCCAGGACAGGAAAAACAATGGTGAACGTCAACAAACAAGGCACACACATTCCTGTGCCGAGTGCTATCCCTGATGATTCTCTTGATGATATGTAATTCTGGGCGTATGACAGTGAAACTATTACTGTTGTTATACGTCTTTGAATGGGGCAGTACATGTTTGTTGATCCAAAAGACTTGCTGAAGCTGGGTGAGAGAGATATCAAGACACTCAGTAAGTTCCAGCTTGTTGCTGAACTCATTTTTGAAGATGCTGCCAAGGAATATACTAGGATGGTGGCATCGATTATTAGAACCGAATTTTGGGCTGGTGGATTGAAGGATGCAGACGTGAATATTTTGGAACGCGATTAAAGAAAGAAGCTACAAACCAAGGGGGGGATTGTTGGGTCTATATTTAGTGGTTTGTACTTAGTATACGTTATGGGTATCATGTTTGGGTGTATGTATGTAAACCGAGATCACTAAAAGGATCTCGGTAGGCTTGAGCTTTGTTGGCTAGGTTGTTTGCTTTCCCTATATATAGATAACATGTATAGGGTTTAAGTGTTGGCGTTCATAGGGATTAATGCCGTGAACGAGTTTGTGTAATATTGTGCTTAAGCACTTGACGTTAATACAACCTGTGTTTTGAAGTAAGATTTCGTGTTCCTTACGTATTGTATTTGTTTGTCTTCAATCACTTAACATTATATTCCACAAAAACGTTAGGTTTGTTGATATCATATTGAAAGATCCAAGCTAGGGACTTACAATTTCAGTTTCAATTTCAATTCATTATAGGTGATTGATCTTTAACACTTTATGTGAAGTGTGTGTGTGTGTGTTGTGAGGGCAATTTGGCAGCGTAACAACACTCTGATAATTATAGTTCCACACTTGTTAAGTTACAAATCAGGGTACAGCTATATATAAGATGAAACCCATTCGTTATACATCCCATAACGAATGGGGGTTATTCGTCTTCTATCCCTAACATAACTTAAAGTATAGCAAATGACTCATTCGCTATACCTCATTCGTTAAACAACTTAACGAATGGTACATAATAATAGCGAATAGGCTTATTCGTTAAACAACCTTAATGAACGGCCAATAATTATAATGTATTGGTTCATTAGTTAAACACACATAACGAATGACCACATAAACATAACGAATGGACTGGTAAATTACCAAAAAGGCCTATTGCATTAATAAACATATATTACAAGATAAACAAAGGCCAAGATGACAAAACCAATGTACTAACAAACTCCCCCTCGTCTTGTACTCTTTGTCTTTGATCATCTGAATCTCTTCATCTTCTAGTCCACATAACTATGAACTCCAAACGCGTTGCAAACACGCACGACATGTTGGAATTGCAAAGCACGATCATAATCTTTAATATAAGCAAAACGGATCTCGCTTTTGAAAAGCGCGTCGTTGTCAGACTCCAATAAATTAACTAACCACATTGGAATTATAAGTCATATGAACTCCGTCTTTAATCAACGTACCGATTAGAATAACGGCCTCACCGGTGTGGTTGTCGTTATACCACCGGTTGAATGCCTTGTTAAGACTTTGGGGGAAAGTCTTTATAGGTACACGTTTCATCCTCCGTGGAGGCCTTACTTTCAAAACAAGCTTTCTCCAACCTTCTCTTGGATCGATTTCATCGATATACTTTCTCGTTGGAATTTGTGGCTTAAAGAATTTAAAACCATGATTAACCTAAAACAATAGGTGTTGGTGAAACCATCCTGCCATTTGATTGCCATCACAATTCACGCACGACGTATTTGCTAGCATTCGTATATCCCACCTTGGTAAAGTAAGAACATCGATGATATATTGATAATACTAAACACTGTGTTCCAACTTTATTACATACCTTAAGATCTGAACCATACGACCATGAAACAAAATCACCTTTTGACGGTCTTCATAGCTTTGAATGTTGTCATTTGGTGAGCCGTTGCCGGAGCTTTGATCTGCTTCTATTTTTGTTTTTCCTCATATCTATATACCTCGATAAGCTTCGAAAGTCGAGCCTTGTTGCACACTTCAAACATACCCTCGAATGTTGGATCATTCGAATATGTTGTATCCGTCGAACCGGAACCAGCATCTGGTACTTTCTCCTTTTCTTCTTCTCTCCAAGACGTTGTCAGCTGCTTGTACTGTTCATCAGTGAATAATGGAATACCATGATAAGCATTGCTACGCCTGTATAGATCAGGATACTCCTTAGTTGTCACATATTCTACCTCAACGTCATCATAATTAAATGACATATCCCGAGATGGGATACTCGTGTTGAACCTGACCTCATAGTCACCAATAACCTCAATATCCTCCTCATTCACCAACCCATCCATCTCCTCGTCATTCAAAACAAGCAATAACGAGATTTCATCTCGGGATATAGCATAATCAACGAATTCCCCTTCCTCGATCTTATTTGCGTTCTCCGTACTCATGACAACACCACGCTTGTTTTCCATAAATAGAATTGTGTTAGCCTTAATCAACTCAATAGGTTGAGCATTAGTAGTGCCATAGTACACCACTAATTGCTTATCCGCACCTTCAGTACCAACCCTAGAAAACTTACCAGAGTTTGTTTTTGCTGTCCCCCACCGCTTGTACCAGCATCAGCGTCTTTTTCGTTTCCTTTCAACTTCTTTAGCATATCATCTTTGCACGCCAGTTAAAGGATAACGTCTTCTTGTTCTTTAATCTTCTCCCCCCTGAGTAGTAACAAGCTCCTTAAGTTCACGATTCTCCTTTGAACAATAAGCAAAGTGGCTTACCATTCTGCGTTGATCTAACCGCAATTGATCTTGGAGTTGACGCTCAGCGGCCATTTGACTTTCCTGAAGATGTATCAAACTTAGCAGCATGTCCATTTACTGAGGAATAGTCAAAGTATGAAACGTTGGAGGAATCGGCTACACAGGATTCTGAGGACGATTAAACCTCATTTATGATAAATCCGACGGCTGCATAGTCATCATCGTTGGTGCAGGAGTTGTAGCAATAGTACTATAGTACTGATCGGAGAGGTCAGCGTTAGAGATAGCATCGACTAAGGAATCCAAGCGAATCTCGGATCAGATGATCCAGTCGTCATCACTGTAATAGCCGGGGCACTAACAACTATAGATACCAATGGTATTTGTTGTGAACCTGAAGACCTTGTTACGAATGGACCAATCTCCACTCCGTCACCCTAACGGGTTCTCATCTTCTTTGGTATATCCTTCATCAGCGCTTTGCATTTATGCTTTCGTGGAGCGGCCTCAGACCTAACTTCCTAAACCAAATTTTTACCCATATTGCCATTAGGACCTCCATCACCTCCATTACCACCTTCATTCGCATCATCGTTCCCACCTGGTCTGCATTCACATTCCGAATCAGAGTCGTCGTGAATCCAACGATCATTAGGTGGACATGCATATTCCGATCTCGCCAAATGACCTATCATTCTTTTTAACCTTGGCCTGTCCTTAGGAGACTGATTCCTATATGTCTTCATTCATTTCATCTTATCCTCCGTCATGTGATCCAAAACCATCACATCATTTACCAACGTCAGATAAAATACCAGATCAGGAATCAGATCATTAATTAGCAGCTGCAAGAATCGAGGATAAATCAAGAATTTTTTCTTGCTATGATGAACCAAGAAACTCTCCTTCAGATGATAGAAACTTAACTCCTAGAAGTTGAACAACTTGTTCAAAATAACAGCGACAAAGGCAGACTGCGACATAACTTTGCACTCGTCGAATCCTCTTTTCCATCCACCAAGGAAATGAATAATAACATGAAGCAGGCACTTGTATTGTTCACACAAGTTTGCCTTGTTGTACAGTGAACGGTCCAGCTCGCCCTTGTAGTGTAACCTCTGGAATAACCCTCTGATCAGCGTCTTATGAAACTCACACAGTTGATCAATATTATCAGCAAAGTGGAGAACCTTTTGTATCACATCAGCATCTATGATGATTTTCTTGTTCTAAGCCTCAGACACAAATGTGCTTCTCGTCATCAACTTATCTAGCACTATCCCAAAACGGATGGATAATGCTGAAATGCACAAGGACATCAGCACATATAGCATAGTGAATACATGAGCGATGTAAGAAAGTGATTACGTCACCAAAGATATCACGTCCCACAAAATCATCTTGCAGGAATGCACAGATGTTGTGCTTTTTATCATATGTCAGCTCAGTAACAGCAGGTGCAGCTTGTGATGCTTGAACTTGTGGTGCTGGTGGTGCATCTTGAGCATGTGGAGCCTCTTAAACAACTGGATTTTCTTGTGCTGGAGCATCAAAAATATGTTCGTCTGTCATATCTGTTACACAAACCATAACATTAGTAAACCGGAACATCATAAACATGTGTTTCACCAGTACTTACTGAAAAGTGTATTATGTTTAAAGTTATAAGACTTATTCGTTATCCATTCGTTATGACATATGAGTTCATTCATTATAACGAATGAGATGATTCGTTATAGAACTTAACAACAAATTATATTAATTAAAGTACTGACATATTAACGAATAAGTCCATTCGTTACATATAATAAAGGAATGAGAAATCATTTGTCATGGTATAGCACGAATGTACCCATTCGTTACTAGAACTTCACAAATGATTCATTCGGCCACTATAGACACGAATGGAGTCCCATTATGTCGGTCCCGTATATCTCACTTAATCGCTCACTTACTCAATATCGTAACCCACACAAACGTGTCGACGAGAAGGTTACGACATACTGCTTTTATGAAAAACCAAGGAATATTAAAGGCGGAAACAATAATACTCTTAGTATTTCTCAACAGATAGGAAAATAACAAACAAAAAAATAACTCAAAATATTTCCATTTATATTGTGAAGGATACAATGAAAATCAGTTAGGGTTTCTAGGTGGAATGTTTGTATTCTTGACAGCTTTTTCTTACAAGATAAAGACAGCCGTCAAATCACATAGGAAAATAACAAACAAAAAAAATAACTCAAAATATTTCCATTTATATTGTGAAGGATACAATGAAAATCAGATTGGGTTTCTAGGTGGAATGTTTGTATTCTTAGCAGCTTTTTCGTACAAGATAAAGACAGCCGTCAAATCACAATATTCGCTCAGTGTCTGTTGTTGTCATTGTGAGCCTTAAAGTTTACTTTTATAGGCCTGCCCTGACACCTAACATTACTTCTAAAACCCAAATAATTGATACTAAACATATGCAAACATATTACAAGATATTCTAAGTATATATAGGTTTTCGAGTAAGCTTCGCAGCTTTTGTCTTTAGTGAGCAGACCTGGTAACCATTAAGTGTGCCGGTGAACACTTCTCCGAGTAAGCTTTACTTAGAATATTTTCCTTAAAACAGATTCATCAAGCAGACTTCAATCTTCCTAATAATATCAAACTTTGCTCGATATATACCCTACGAGCAAACTTGTTCTTCAAAGATCCCTTCAACCTTAGAAAATATTCTTCTAGCAGACTTCAATCCCCTTGACCATATCAAACTTTGCTCGATAAAGTCCTACGAGCAAACTTGTTCTACAGATATCCCTTCAACATTTTGTTAACTTAAATTATTTGAACAAACCCAAGTGTGTTGGTGACACAGTAGCTTGCTCGGGGTTGAACTTTGCTCGTTAGAAGTCCTTAAGTAATTTCTTCATTAACTTCCTTCAAGCTTGTTGGGCCCACTGTTTATTATAAATAATCTTGCTCGATTCACCAAAATACATGGTTTTAGCTGTGTCTAGTCAGGAGTTTCTATGAAACAAACGTTGCTTGATTTGAAGAAGAGCCTTGCTTGATGAAGTGTAGTTTGCTCGAACTAACACTTAAGAAGAATTCCAGAATATAACTTTGCTCGAAGAATAAAATATCTTGCTTGACTAAGTTTAAGCTTGTTGGGAGGCCTAAGTGTGCTCGGTTTTCCATGGAGGTTGACAAGATTCCAATATTCCTTAATCCTTTTCACATCCCAACAATCTCCCCCTAGATTGGAACACACTCAGCTTCACCAAAACACCTATTAGTTACATACACTTTTCAAAATACACATCAAATTCTCTGAATGCAAAATTACATAACTTAATGAAAAATTTACATATGAGAATTCTGTCACAAGGACATTACAAAATAAATTTAACAGAAAGATAAAAACTCTTCATCTTCTTGAGCTTTCGGCATCTTTCTTCCTGTCAAATACCACAGCAGCAACGTTTTCTTGATATAAGTAGATCTCCCTATGTTGTGGATGTCGAGAAGGCAGATTCCATCTGATTATCTCCTTTAAATATTCCATATGAAGAAACTCCAAGTCTGAATCTTGCTTAAGCCCAGGGCCAGTCCATCAGAATTTCTTAAGATGAAAGATTGATCTTTTGGTTCAAATACAATATTAGAAATTCTTCCATTTTTCTGGACCTCATAGATTGGCCTGGTCATTTGCCGCCTCATACTTAAGCACTCTTTCATGTTGGAAAGAAGATTGAAATATTTTGTCTTCTGTTTGTATGAAGCTCCAGTCAATACAATATCCATCATCTTCCTCTGCCTCTTGGTTCTTTCAAAGTTCAAGAATTCTAGCTTTCTCTTCTTGTTTAACAAAGGAAATCCTTTCCTGGATTGATCTTCAAAAGTTTGGAAAGTTCTTTCCTTTGTTGTCTTGCAAACCTTTGCCTGTCTTGATAGTCATAAAGAGTCATGCTGACCATTTCTTCGAGTTGTCCCGCTTTTAAATCCTGAAAGTCATCCTTGAAAACTATATGCCTCAAATCACCACTATTCATGATAACTTTCAAAGATTTTGTTCTGGAATCAAAGTACAACATTTTAGGTAGGTCCACATCAGTTGGTGGCCTTTGTTGTAGTTGACGTGTGGATCTTGTTGTTGGTATTGTGACACTTACAGCGGAAGACCCTGGAGCATATTTCCTTTTAGGTACTGGTCTTCTCACATGCCTAGTCTGTTCAAACATTCTCACAATTTGATCCTTTGGCATCATTATCAGTTTAAAATAATATCATTCATTTTTTTGCCAATGTTGTAATCATTTCCATTGTCTCTTTATCAGCTGGCTCAATTGGGGTTGATCTTTGAGTTTGAATTGGTTTATTCGTTGGTCCACACTGAAAAGATAGAAATCTTCATTGCTCTTCTTCTAACTTCTCCCATTGTTCTTTCTCAGTGTAGAACAACTCCTTCAACTGTTCTTTCCCAAGGTTATCAAACACAGATTCAGCCATGCCCTTGCTCATCATTAAATCTTGTAAGGTTTTAATTCTGCTCTTGTCTTCCCAGGGCTGCAAGTTCACACTTTCAATCGGTTCTTTCTTGAGTTGAATTAGAGTAGTAGTGTGAGTGGTTTTCGACTTGCCTTTTTCTTCATTGTATTTCCCCATCTCAGACCATAGAGGGAAAATTTTTCTTTTGTACTCATATTCTTTGTTTTCTCCCCCTCTCCCCTTGTTGTCATCAGTCTATCTAGCAGCTCTACTTTCTCATCTTCCCAAGCTTTCTTTTCTTTTTTAGCCAAAGTTATCAACATGGTTTTTCTTTTTGTAGTATTGGAGTCAAACTTAATTTTCCCAGATATTTGTCTGAACCTTTCCACCAAAACCTTCTTGCTCATTCCTTTAACATGTTCAACATCAATACCATGATCTATCAAAAATTTAAACGTTCACCCATACTTGCTGTAAAGATTTTCCAGTTTCTTCTTTTGATCAGCTGCTTTCTTCTTCATTCTCTCCCACTCTTTTGTTTGTATATTCTTTCTTTTGTTGACTTGCAGACACTCTCGAGTTCCTCAAACTTCATGTGACTTAATTTTTTTTCTGAGAATCCATGAACTCTCAGATATGCCAGGATCCTTTGAGTGTTTTTGTTTCTCTTCTCCCTAATCTTCCACAACTCCCTTACCTTTTTATCAAGCAACACATGCGACTCTTCATCAGTCATTGCAGCCAGGGTCTCAAATTTATAGACGTGATTCATCAGGCTGATGATCTTGGGATTTCTTCATTGCCTTCATCCAGCATGTTTTGTATACTTTCTCTATGTTCCTCTGTCATATTCACATGTAGAGAGTCAGTTCCTTCATCCTCTACATCAGATAAATCAATGAGTGCATCTATTATGGGCTCATCAACTTTGGGTTCAGTTTCAAGATTGGTTGGCTTTACAGCTTACAGAGGCACAACCCGGATAGGATTCTTCTTCTTTTTGGGCATTGCCTCTTCAGGAAAGTTATCAACATATCTCTACCTCTTCCCGACATATTTAATTATATATGATGTCCAACTCTTCTCATATTTACTCACTTAATCAATTTGGCTTTGATTCATCATGTCACTGGCCCTTTTTATCATTTCTTGTTGCATAGTTTTTTCATCATGAATATCAGAGACCAACTCTCTATCAAGATTTTCATTTTCAGGCTTATCAACAGTGGAAGTGGGAGTAGTAGTTCATTTTCAGCTTCAATAGATTTGGGTTGCTGGAACAGATCTATGACTATAGCAAAGAGTTGTCAACCTCCCCCATATGTTGCAACTTCAGTAACCCCTCAATTACCTCCTGCTAAAATTCCCCTTCTCTTCATCCAAGTTTTTCTTCAATTCAATTTCTTCCAACAAGATTCTTTGATCTTCAAGTTTTTTATCAGTTAGGAACCTTGAAATCATTTCTCTTTGCATCCATTCACCAACAATTTTATATTGCTTTTTGATGGACTACTCAGCTGCTTCATCCACAAACAGTACCTCATCACG
This sequence comes from Bidens hawaiensis, assembly GCF_021521415.1. Taxonomy (NCBI): domain Eukaryota; kingdom Viridiplantae; phylum Streptophyta; class Magnoliopsida; order Asterales; family Asteraceae; genus Bidens; species Bidens hawaiensis. The sequence goes on from NW_027496335.1 coordinate 122,990, forward strand.
GGATTGGACCTTTTTCATTTTTAGAGGCTGCAGCTGGTCTTCATTTTCTGCTACTGCTTTTCCTTTCATTTTTCTTTTGATATCATTAGCAGTTATTGGTTTAGTTGGGCCTATTTCCGTCACCATAGTTGGTTCATTGGGAAAGTTATCAACCTCATTAAAACATTCATTAAGTTCTTCATCTATTTTTTTCTCCTTCTCAGCCTCCTTCTCCTTCTTCACCACTAACAGAGATTCAACATTATCAAATTCCCCATATAGGATATCAAGATCATCCTCATCATTCACATCCTCTATATTATAATCCTCCTTATGAACAACCTCCTCCTCATCTCATTCTCTTCAACAATTTTATCAACCACCTTCTCAACCTCCCTCTACCACATTCTTTTCCACTATCATGTCATCATGTTCATTAACATTGTAATCTTGAACCATCTCATCTGACACATCAGCCTCATACCCCCTTTCATCATTCTCTCTTCCTCATCCTCCTCTTCCTCATCACTTCTATAAACATCACAAAGATTTTTCAGTATATCATCATCAACCACATTGACAACAGGTGGATTCTCCCCCAGTTTTGGTGCAGCTGAGGTCTTCTCAACCTCATTGACCGGATATTGAATCCTTTGATGAGCCTGCTCCAACATGGATTCCAACTCAACATTCTTTTTCTTCAGTCCCTAATTCTCCATCCTCAAAGTACAGTTCTCAAGTAATACATCCATATACCTGTCAAATAGTCTGAAATTGGCATCAGGGGAAGGGGAGTGGAATGGTGATATTGGAAATGGATTAGGAACTTGGGTTTTGATAGGTTCATGAGGTTGGATTTCTATTATGTTTTTGCTGGTTGAAAGTAATGGGTTCCTGGTTTGGATAGTAGGTGTATATGTGTGTATGATTTGGAAAGTTGGGATGTGTGGTTGGTCAGATGTTTGTGAATAAGTTGGGGATTGGTATGGTGTGTTGGATTGGTTTATTATATGGGCCGGGATGTGTTCAGGTATGTATGGTTCATGTTCAGGCTGGTCTGGGTTTTAGGTTTGGGTTGATGATTGGTTATTGACTAAAGTTTGGGTTTGGGTTAATGGTGAAGTTGGTGGGGATGGAGTATATGGATCATGTGTTTGGTATTGGGGTGGTGATTGGTCTTGGGGTGAGATGGGTGGTGTAGGAATAGGGTAGTTAAGGTTTGAAGTATCCCCTGGGCCGCATTGGTATTCATAACATCCTCCTCCTGCATAACATCCTGATTACCATCATCATTACCTCCACCATTGTCATCATCAGACTCAGATTAATCCTCATCTCCACTTTTTTCCTCATCAGACGTCCCCCTAGGTGACTCTGGCACCTCCATAGTCTTCAAATCGTTATTAACTAACCATGGAAGAATGTCAAATTCAGTTTCGGGATTGAAGTTACTTGTCGCCCCTAACATTGCTATTCTTCGGTATACATATGTTTGTAAAGCATTTTTTATTCCCAAGGTTGGTAAATCAGGGCTCATAATATTGAAAATAATTTGTAAGAAACAAGGACATACCAAATATATTTCACCAGTTCTCTTCCTCAAGTTAGACATCAAACCTTCAAAGATGAGTATTGAAAAATTTAAAGGTTGGTTATAAATGATTGCGACTGTGGCATTAAAAATATCCCTACTCATGAGGATCCATGTTCCCCTTCTTGGTGTGAATCCTTGTATGATGTGATGTATCAAGAATCCGTTAAGGTTGGGAAACATGCCTTTCTTAAACTGTCCCACATGGACATCTCCGTGATACCCCATTGTGTCATGAAAAATTCTCAACAATCAGTGGGTAGAAAAATGTAAGGGAGCATCCACATTATCATACAACTAGAGACTTGCTCTTATCATATTTTCGATGACGAATACTTTATTTCCATCTACAGTAGCCTCAATTCGCCAACCAAGTTCATCATCCTCCAACTCAGCAGAATTCCAGAAACCCAATTGGTGATTTCTGTATGTTATGGGGCTTTCAGTTAGCGAAAAGCGAAGATTAAACCGCATCATCAATCTAAACATCAACTCGACAGGTCTATTATCGTCAGTGACCTAGAGAAGGGAATACATGTTATGCTTTTTCTCGAACAGATACGTCATATCTTTAAAAACATAGAAAAGAACACATTTAAAGAAACGATTAGTCATTAAAGCTCATAGCTTTAATATGCATTAATTTATAATTTGAAGAAGAATGAAAGATAGTCTTTAAGAACCAGTTTTTGGACAAATTGGTAACCTACACATAAAACAGAGATGTTATTAAACATTAAATTAACGCCCTAAACCCATTTAATGAGTGTCGGAAATCGTTCAATTGAAGCTTACCGAGTCAGATTAAGTTGGATGACCAATTTAGGTTAGATTTTTTAATAAACGATTGAGATTCTGGGAAGCGAGCAAGTCGGCAATAATGCAAAGAAGAAAGAGGTAAAAAGGTGAAATGAAAATTTTCCCGAAGTCCCACTTATATATTGTGTGGTGTACACATTCGAAAGTGGGTTTTAAAGGAATTTTGTCGTTTTGCACATGAATACTGCCAAAAAACCAATTTTAAATTTACCATTAAAAAGCTTGCTCGATTAAGTATATATTCAAAGCTTGCTCGTCCCTGAGTTTGTTCAGATATTTTAAAGTAATTAGAAATAAACTAAGTGGATAAGATGTAGGAAGTTTACTCGAATATACAAGATTGCTTGAGAACTAAATCACAAGCTAAATAATCAAGTATAATTCATTAAACAGGCAACTGTACTCGGAATCAATAAAGAATCCAAAAATAATAACTTAGAGATATTTCAAAGTGTCAACCTTATTCTCACTAACCTTACTCTATTTTACATAGAAAAGCAAAAAGTTAACTAATATTCATTCAAGTGTACTTTAAAGCAAAGTATACTCGAAAATACTTCAAGAGTGCAAAGTGTGCTAGAGAGGACTTGTTATCCTTTGATATACAAGTGTGCTCATAGCATAAAGTGTACTCGGAAAGTGAAGTTTGCTTGAGATTTTTCTAAAATAAACAAGTATGGAGAACACTTGGAATATTATATTAATAGACAAGTGTGCTCTAAGCATGAAGTTTGCTCGATAAACAAAGTTTACTCGAAAACTCTTATAATTTTAGAAAATATTATGTAATTTAATGAAGTATGCTTGACAAATACCCATATCAACTAAAACAACCCAGTTTACTCGAAACAAGTATTTAAAGCATATTCATACAAGTATCACATATGCATCAAGTGTGCTTTATGAAGACAACTTTCTAAACATCCAATTTTACTCGAAAGTATATAATCATCAAAGTGTACTCGATAATACATAGAAAATTCTCTTAAGGACAAATAAGTATCAAGTATGCTCGAATGAGTTAAACTTCAAATAAAAACACTTAAGTTTTCTTGAAAGTTTAAAAAACATCAAAGTTTACTCGAAATAACATATAGAGACATATTCAAGGTTAAAATGCAACTCTTTTTTACTTAAACTATATTTCAAACAGTTTTCTCATTAAAGTTCAAAGTTTAAGAGCAAATGGTGCATAATGAGATCGAATTTCAGTTATAACCTTCTAAATATTTTTCTCTTTTATGAAAAAATCTCAACATGAGATCATATTGATTAAGTCACCTTTCAATACTTCATTCTCAGCATTATTATGACAGATCAGGCAGGTTAATAGCAGGTCTAGACTTAGCATGAATTTCATTACTATGGTGATATGCTTAAGATTCAGTTAAGTGCATAATACAAAAATGGATAACACTTATTGTACCATGATGTCTCATATCTCTTCTCAAAGCTTATTTGGCTTTTTCCAAATCACCCCAATTTGACTTCAACCCCCTGATATTTGGTCAAAATATTTTTCATGACAGAACACATAAACTTTTCTTAATGAATTTTTCCTTTCATAACATTTCAAAGAGTTGAGGTTGAACGTTGGACTTACATGCCACGCAATACGGACTTACTAGCCTTCCATTCAAGGTGTTTAGGACTTATAATGATGCCCCACCTTTGTTTTTCTAGTTTTAACCATCTTGTTTGATTTTCTTTTAAAATTTGTGAGCATATTCAACTTTTGGTTAATAACAAAACTTTTGTTCACATTCTTTGTCATATACATAACATGTTTCATTTTGAGTGATCAGATACCAACAGGCTCATGTATGACTGGATAATCACTTTTCTGCCTATCATTCGGAGAGATTTATCTTGAAACATGCATATTCAACAATGTATCTCCACATTAAGCTTAGCATATTCATTATGTTTATGTCTCCTCAGTTTTTACACATCATGGAAAGCAACCATACATATTAATGACTGTAGTAATAGTCTTCTTAGCCTATTAAATCCATATGATTGGCACAAATATTCAATCTACTATCATTTCCCAAAGGTTGGATCAATTTTCATTGAAAACCTTTTAAGATTCTTAAAGCTTTGAACTGAATAATCTTATCATATCTCTAAACCATCAACTTGCTCAGTTTGTCAACAATGTTTTGTGAAAATTTTCTTGAAAGATATTCATTTGAGCATGCAAATTTAACACAAAAGCATAACTTTGACACAAGCAAAGACTAACATATTCAAGAATAATCAGAATATTAGTGACATGAATTAACACAAGAAGACTTACCATAATGTTCAACCAAGACTAATTATGCAAATTCTATCATATCTAAACATATCATCATATCATATTATCCAAAAATTCAAAAATATTAGATAAACACATAGATTTATCATTTCAAATCATAGGCAAACACACTAATCAAGATATTATCAGCATTCGCTAAAATCAAACCTAAGTATCATAGACACCTAAGTCACATAAATTGTCATTCAAAGCATATATCAGTTAAGCATAGACACAGATTCACAGATCAAATACAACTCATTCATCAAGACCTCTCTAAAGATAGTCAGTTAGCACAATAAGAACACATCATCAGTCAGACTTCATCATAGTTGATCATCCCTAATGCTTTCAAAATAAAGTGAAATCTTGTTCTATCTAGTGGCTTGGTGAACAGATCCGAAGCAGTCAGGTACATCATGTTTCCCTAAAAATCCTCATGAATCATCAAATATCTAAAAATCCTTTTGGACGTGATTGGAATCTTGCACACACAAAAACAACAAACATAATGTCAGGCCTTGAAGCAGTCAGGTACATCAATGATCCAATTTTGGCTCTGTGTTCATGCTCATCAACAGACCTTCCCTTTTCATCAGCTATCATATTCTCATGGGTGTCCATTGGAATAGAAGCGGCCTTCAAGTCATGACATTTGAACTTGTTCAAAATTTATTGCACATACTTTAATTGACAAATGAATATACCATCCGTCTTTTGTTGAACTTGCAATCCCAGGAAGAAATTCATTTCTCCCATTGAGCTCATGCAGTACTTAGACTTCATTACTTCCTCAAACTCCAAACACATATGTTCATTTGTAAACCCAAATATGATATCATCAACATAAAATTGAAGCAGGAGTAAATTTCTTCCTCTTTTCTTGTAGAAGAGGGTGTTATCAATGGATCCCCTATGAAATCCATTAACAAGTAGGTTGTTTTAAAACTCATCATACCAAGCACTTGGAACTTGATGTAGTCCATATAGAGTATTGTTCAGTTTGTATACTCAATTGAGATACTCAGGATCCGCAAAACCTGGAGGTTGGGTGACATACACCTCCTCTTCTATTTTTCCATTTAAGAAATAAGATTTTACATCCAGTTGAATACTCTGATGTTCTTGGAAGCAGCATAGGCTAGGAATATTCTGATTGCTTCTAGCCTTGTTACTGGTGCAAACACTTCCTCAAAATCAATTCCTTCTTCTTGTAAGCATCCTAGTGCACCTAGTCTTGCTTTGTTCTTCATTACAATCCCTCATTCATCCCTTTTGTTTCTGAAAACCCATTTGGTCCCAATTGCATACTTTCCCTTTGGCTTATACACAAGTTACCACACCTGCAAATTTTTAAATTGAGCCAACTCCTCTTGCATTGCTTCTACCCAACTGTTGTCTTTTAAAGCTTGAACTATGTTTTTGGGTTCAACTTGGGATAGGAAGCAGGAGCACAAACAAATGTTTGCAGTTTCAGATGCACTTCTAGTAACTCTTTCATGAATGTTCCCAACGATGTTTTCTACAGGATGATTTCTTTCAACATAAGAAGTTTGTACAATTTGATCTGAAGAAATAGTTGAATCAAGACTTGAGTCATTAACATCGGTTTCTTTAGTGATCAAATCTGATTTAGTTTAGTTTAAATCAGCAATTTCTTCAATATTTTGTTGGGATGTTGAAGCAATATCACTTCTAATGTTCAAATTTTGAAACAAGGTTTCAAAATTTGGTTGTCTCTCAGCATGTTCTTGATCTTGCTGATCTTCACGTTACATTTCATTATTGATCAAAGGCTCTTGATCTTGTGACTGTTCACGATTATCTGTTTGCTCAATTTCTTCTTCAGATTCATCATTGTTTACTTTTTCATTAAAAGAATATTCATTGTTCTTCTCAGCAACCTTTGACCACAATTTGTCTAAATGAACATTTGTTTTATTGTTACTTCAGGGACACTTTTTCTGTACAAAGTTTCATCAAAATCTTCAGGGTACAGCTTAAAAGATTTGATTAACTTGTCTATATCAAATAGCCATGTTGCTCCATCAACAGTATTGATTTTGATTTTCATTGAAGATCACATATGAAAATTCAATCACACTCAAATGGTCTTTCACATAGACTTTGGAAGCTTTTGAGTGTGTTGAATACCCAACAAAGAAAAAATCTAAGGATTTAGACTGAAACTTGTTTAAATAGTCCTTTGTATTCAATAATGAGCATTTGCAACCAAAAGGTTTGAAAAACTTGATGTAGGGTTTTCTTTTAAACAAAATCACATAAGAAGATTTGTTTTGACTATTGTTGAGAAGAACACTATTCTGAACATAACAAGCAGTGTTTATAGCTTCAGCACCAAAAGTAACATGCAAGTAAGCATCTGCTAACATGGTTCTTGCTGCTTCTATCAGTACTCTGTTCTTCTTTCAGCAACTCCATTTTGTTTAGGTGGTTTAGGAGCACTAAATTGTTGAAATATTCATTTAGATTATTCCCATTCTAACTATCAAAACACTCCTCATCTTAAAAATTTTTAAAATCTAGCAATTATTGACTCCATCCTATCCCTTATTCATATTCTTTATCTCTAAATAATGAAAACAAGCTACATTAAATTTTCATATATGAAAAGCTATTGTACCGCTCCCCATCTCACCAACTCATACTTTTCCCGCTCATTTCATCTTCTCATGCCCATCTTCCTTTCCCTTTTATGCATTCCGCTTTCCCTCTCCCTCTGAAATAAATCGAAGGCATAACCTAAATCAAAAAATCTTGTTCATCGACAAAATCTGCAAAAAGGTACGCTCTCTGTCTCTCAGTTTCAATAAGTTAATTGTAGGTGTTCTTACAAATAGGCTGGAAAGATAGAGAAGTTAATTACGGTTTGTAGATGTTCTACCGACATGTTTTTGGACCGTAATTTGGGGCTTAGGGTTTAGTAGTTTTACAAATTATAGTGCAGAATTAAGATAAAGGGAGATGTAAAACATTAGCTCAGATGCTTAAAACACTCTATTCATATTGGTTAACTAAACATGAAAAACTGATACATTTTAACTTCACTTGTGTGTTGGAGTTACGTCTTGTTCAACACTTTACATAGCATTAAGGGGTTTACGGTCCGGTTTTGACGGCTTTTATGTCAAACCGTAAGCTGAAGCGTTAGTAGCAGTTTTTATTATTGAAAATCTGAAACCAAATGATTGACATTTAAAACTGAACCAAACGGCACCATTGCTAATGGGTTGGTTCTAGTTAGGTTTCCCAGTTTGCGCTTTATCAAGCGTTAATATAAATGCATAGCATGTTTATTTGAAAGGCTTTGCTACCATATGGTCGATTTCTATCTTTAAATTTTGATTGGTCGGTTTCACTAATTTCAAACCGTAGTGAATGGTTTGGGTTACAGTTTATAGCGAAAACCGGTCATCTGAAACTAGACTGGACTGTGAGATTTTACAAAATATATTTTAGTTTCTTTATACATTTTATATTAAATATGTAACTGTATGTATCATATTAGATTTACCAAAACAAATCTATGATAAGTACAGATTATATTTACTAAAACAAATCTAAGTAAGTCTTTTTTTTTACCAATGCAGTGGTCACACGAATAACTGAAAAGGTTTTTTTTTTCATAAACCATTATACTCACTACGATAGTACAATATGTTGTGGTTATGGCATCAAGACTAACATCGTATATGTAGTCTGCTGAACGGAATTGGTTTGCAGCAGTGTTTAATGCGATTTGAAGTACTTAATGTGTTTAAATTGCAGCAGTCAATGTGATTTGTAGCAATGATATTGACTTGCAATCCTATTTTAGAATATGCAATTGTGTATATGTATTATATTTATCTGTTATATTTATTTTCCGTCAATTATATCTTAATCAAATCATTTATAAGTCTGCCCAAATCATCCCACCACTAAAAATGTCATACAGAAAGATGGAGTCTTTGGTGTTGATTATAAATTGTTGAAACTAGTAGTACCAAAGCAAGTTGGTCGGTTCGATTTTAGTGATATAATGAGCTGGTGATGGTTGTTTAACCTTATAATATTTGTTTTTGATTATCTTTTAAATATACAGTTGTGTATGTGTGTTATATTCATTTACCATCTTATATATTCAAATACAATGTTATATAATGTTGATAAAAGAACTTCCAACCCGCCAGAACCGAACCACCCAACCCGATTGTTGTAATTTTATATATTATATTAGTTTTTATTTTTAATATATTGCTTATATATTAAATTACGATCATAAAAATGATGCTCGTTCTGCCTTTCGAGCTTGATAAGTAAAGCTCAAGATCGGGTCTAGGCTTGTTTATTGAACTTATACAGAATGTTTAAGCTTCGATTAATTCACGCAGTTAGTGAGTCGATCTCGAGTAACTAATCAGCTCTACAAAAAATCTTAACTACTAGGTTCCTATTTTCCATCATAGAACATAAAATCCATGGATACGGAAATTAGCAAGTTTGACTTAATAAAGTCAGTTGTTGGTTTATCATTAAGATGTAGGCTTTTTTCTTATTAAACAAATAACACTTGAATTGGGTATAATTATAGGGAGAAGCGAAAAGTGCCTTGATAATAGGTCAAGAAATTGCCAATAATCTGGCATTTTTAATACTGAGGAAAATTGAAGCGGCTCGTGAAATTGCAGCAAAGATGGCTAACTCGTCTAACAAAGTCATGTGAAGTGTTGATAATCACTTGCTCAGCCTTCAGGAAATGAGTATGGAAAAGAAGTAAAATCAAGATACTGTCTTTTTTTGTTTGTTTCTAGCTGACTTTTGATTTGTGACAGAGATCATATTAGGTTGATAACTTGGTTGCATATATTTGGTTGATATTTGGTCAATTAGAATTTTAGAACCAAAATGATACTAATTGCAGCTGTGGTATTGCATCACAATCCACCAAATTGTTCAATGAAGTACTTTTTTGGATGAAGCGATAATTAAAACCTAAACAAAATTAAACTGATATTGGTTATAATTTTTTATTTAAAATATTGTACGAGTTCAAGCCGAACGTATGCTCGTTTAAAGTTTAATGCGATTAGTGTAACATTTTTAAAAGAAAACTATAATAAGACAAAATAGTAAGTAGTTAAAATTGTAAATGAATACAAACAAAAAAAATAATAATAAAAGAATATAGAGATAGATATAGATGATAGGATGTGGGATGTTCTTTAAAATGATAGGCAAATTTTAAAAAGTAGTGTATTTTTGTTAAATTATAGGGTCAAAATGGTGAAAGGGATGAGAATGCTCTTAGTCTTGAAAAATTCATCCATTACCTTCACCCTTATATCCAATTGATTCCCTATTCTTGTTACACGACCTTTAATTAATTCAGCGGCTTCATCATTAGAATTCGGAAAATAAACTCAAATATATCTTGAAAAATCATCAATGATTATTAAGATATATCTTTTCTTCCCAATACTAGGAACACTTATAGGACCAAAAAGATCCATATAAAGCATTTCCAATACTTGTTCAATTGAGTTTATAAGCTTTCCTTTGTGTGATGATTTGTGTTGCTTTCCCTTTTGACATGAAATGCACTTGTCATCCAGTTTGAACTCCCTTGTTGGTAAACCAATGACATGTTCACCTTTAACAAGTTTGTTCATATTCTTTAAATTGACATGACAAAGATTTATGTGCCACAACTTTGTTTCATTTTCAGTGGCCATTGACACAAAGCAAGTTCCACCCCTAGAAATGGCATCTTTAATTCTTAGTTAATATAAATATCCATTTCTAGGAGCCATCATCATTATCATATCAGGAGGAAGTACAAATTCAGGTTTGAGGATGAAACAACAAAAATCGTCAAAACAAACCTAATAACCTTTATCACACATCTGTGTATGCTCAATAGGTTATATTGAAATCCTTCCACATAGAACTCATTATCAAAAGACACTTTTCCATTAGTGAGAATGCCTTTCCCCAAATTTTCCCTCCATTTTCATCACTCCCAAATACAACTGGTCCTTCAAACTTTTCTTCATAATTTACCAGTGACCTCCTGTCACAGGTCATGTGCCTGGAAAATCCACTGTCCATATACCATACATCATTCACTGGTGTGGACTATTCCATCACAAATCAAAGAAAAGGGAAGTTAAGTGATGAAGTACAAGTTGAATCAACTTGCAAATCATCAGCAACATTAACACTTGTTGCATTTGGTTTGGGGTCCTCATAAACAATCTCACATGAATCATCAGATTCATATCCATATTCAATTAAGTTTCCAACATAGGGAACTATGCTTGTGCATTCTTCAATGACAAATTCCCTTTTCTCAACTAATACTTGTACTTGAACCCTTGGTTTCCTCAAAAATCCATGTGGCTTAAACCCATGTTTCAGAAGAAACTTCACATCACCATTTAGTTCTTTTGACTTCTTCTTCTTGAACACATTTTTCTTAATTTTCTCTTCAAATCTTGGTGACTTTTCAGGGTCAACAGAATTTACTAATTTAGAATCCACATAATGATTAATTCTGATGGGTTATCTATTCATTGGAGCTTTCTTCTTCTCAATCAAATCCTTCATGTTCTCTTTCTTGTGAATTGTTTCAGTACTTTCTTACTTGCCTCTGCAACACCGTTTACTGGATCATCAACCATCTTCTTACCCTTTCCCAAATATTATTTTACTTTTTATTGTATAAACCAAAGTCTTGTCCAAAGTTTATCGTGTCAGGGACATGAAATGGTTTGAAGGTAAACCTATCATTACAAAAATCAGTATGATGTCCATACACATCCCAAATTTTACACCAAACTTGTCCTTTGAAACACTCACTTGAGTTTCCCTTTTTAAACCTCTCACTTGGTCTAGGAGGATCAACTCCAATGGTCTTTTTGAGTAAAGAGACCATCATAGTTAATTGAGAAAGGTACAAATTCTTCAATCTTTTTGTCTTGTCTCTCAACTGAACTTTTGACAAAGGTTATCTTTTCCATCTTGATTGGTTTGTCATCTTTGTTACTTCTTAATCTTGACTGTCTTCTTTCATATTCTTCCATGCTTTCTACTTCTCCAATTCCAAACAATTCTTGCTAGAGAAGACAGAATAGTCAGGAATGAATAGATCAACCTTATTCTTTGTTTCTTCTGTTTTCTTGCACTCTTTGACACTCTCCCTTCTTTGTGGCACTTTGTATGCAGATGTTTCATTGTTCTTCTTTACCTTAGAACCACCAAAAATATCAAAAGATTTGTGTTCCTTTCTCATTTTCTCATGATGCTTTCTCATCTTAGGAGTTATCTTGGGCAGCAAAGGAATCTTGTTCTTTGGTTTCTGTTTGCCACTCTTTTCTTCTTTTGAACTTTCATTGCTTGAACTTTTGTTACTTGAATCACTCAAGTCATCTCTATCCAATAAATCATCATCGAAGTCATTTTCTGAGACTTTCACACCAACAGAATTTTCAACATTTGTTTCAACAGGCTTCATTACAAAGTCACCCTTGTCATCAATCTCAACTAACTTGTAATTTTCAACAAACTCCTTTCTTTCATTAATCACTTATCTAAATTGTTTAAGGTAAGAATTTCTCTTTTCCTTATCCACTTTCAATAAGTAATTATCATTAAAAGGTGGAGGAACAACTTTGTACTTATCCTCTTCCTTGATCTTTTTTCAAAGACCATAAATGTTTCCAATTGACACCAAGTTCTTCAGAAATTCTACCTCAACTTGAAGTTGAGTATTTTTCAACTTCTCATCAAGATACATTTTCTTCAGTTCTTCCACTTTAGTAACATATCTTGACTGAATGATGTCAATGTTCATACAATTTTGTTCCAAACTTTTGATTTGATTGTGATAAGTCACTTCACTCATTTCATACACATTAATGATGCTTTGTTTCTTAAAGCATTCATTTTGCAAATTACCAATTTCCATTTTCAAAGAATCATTCATTTCAAGTAATTCAAGATTTGTGAGATTTGAATGTACCTGAGATGAAGAGGACTCTACTTCATTCCCTATCTTCGCCATGAATGCTACATTGGCGTTTTCAATATCATCAGCATGGTAGCTCCAATCAAATACTCCTTCTTGTTGTGGTTGAGCTAATGCAACAGTCCCTTGATTTATTTGTTGATTTGCATTGTTTCAGTTCTGATTAACAGGAGCTTGTGAAGGGACTTGTTGGTTTCTCTGATATGGTTGTTGTTGTTGGATCACTTGTTGATAATTTTGCTGTTGAAAATTGTTGTTGTTAAACTGCCTTGGTTGGCCTTGATTCTAGTTTTGGTATTAAAACTGATTTTAATTGATGATTTTTGTTCAGAAATTGCCTTAGCGGATTACATTCTATAGCAAAGTGTCATGGTTGTTGACAGTTGTAGCAGATTGTTTATGACTTGTAAAACCTATTCTGTCATTTGGACCAGAGACCTTCTTGTTCTGTTGTATAGCCTCTTACTTCTCCAGGCTAACTTTGCATCCTGCCACTTCATATCCATATCTTCCAAATCATCAGCATCAATTTGTTCAAAAACCTCTTGAACCACACTAGTATGAATCAGATTCTTAGCCATAAAAGCATTGTATGACTCAGTAAACATTGAAAAGAGAGCTTGATACTCATTCCCATGATTCATATTTCCAGCATTTTAAGGTGATTGTCCACTGGCCACTGATGATGTATCATTATCATCCAGCAGTTGAATATTGAATATGGACTATCCACCTTGATTGCTTGATTGACCAACAACAAATATTGTTGGTGTTTCACCACCATATTCACTTGGTTCTTCAATTACTGGGACTTGTTGTTGGTTCTTGGTAGACAATTTCCCATGGGTGAAGTTGGAGCATTTTCCACTTAGAAGCTTGGCCTATCTTCCTTGATCATGTTGTTTTCTATCATCTCATGTTCAGCAGCTTGCAAAAAACATATCACATCATCAAGCTTGAGAGCTGAAAAGTTGGCATTCTGCTTGATGAATTTGCTAGTAGTGTACCATTCTCTAGATAAGGTTGAAAAAAGCTTCTAGTTAAGATCAAAATATGTTATTCCAAGATCTGTGGTTCTGATCTCATTCACAATGGCCACAAACTCGTTCAAAGCATATCTTAGTCTTTCACTTTCTCTGAACTTGAATATGTCTAGCTGTTGCTTCAGTCTATCCTTCTTGATATCTTTGAGCTCCGTGTTTCCTTCAAACATTTCTACAATGGCATCAAACATGGCTTTTGAAGTAGTGTCATGAGCCACACTAATCAGTATTTCCCAAGATAGACCCAGTTTCAGCATAGACAAAGCTTTGTCATCTGTCTTCTTCATTTGTCTTTCAACAGTTTGGTTGTTGTTTGTGCCATCTGGCACATATAGTCCATTTTTTATGGAGTTTCACATTTCCACATCAGTGTAGTGCACAAAAATTTCAAAACTAGTCTTCCATTTGACATAGTTCTCCTGCCCTAACAATCTTGGCATATTTTTGGTATTTTAAAATGGTTTTAGAAATGAAAAATTACTTAAACTTGAAGAAACTTTTGAAAATATTTGAAAAACAACCATATCTATGAAGTAAGTCCTCTGATCCGATGAATCTTGATGGATAATAACAAGATCTAGACACACAAGAAAAAAAACCAAAGTAAATCAAAGTAAGAAACACTTTTACACCTCATTGAAACAGTAGATCTTAGAAAAATGAAAAAACAGGGCAGCTGACGTCAAAAATCAATGGAATAGTAGTCAACTGATGTCATTCTTCATCTTCAAAATCAACAGTTCTTTTCAGCAATAGTTCTTAACAAATGCAGCAATACAAGCTTTGATACCACTTGTCGGTCCAATATATCACACTTAATCGCTCACTTACTCACTATTGTAACCTACACAAACGTGTCGACAAGAAGGTTACAACATACTGCTTTTATGAAAAACCAAAGAATACTAAAAGCGGAATCAATAATACTCTTGTTATTGCTCAGCGAACAAGAAAATAACAAACACACAAAGTAACTCAAAAGATTTCCATTTATATTGTGAAGGATACAATGAAAATCAGTTAGGGTTTCTGAGTGAATTGTTTGTATTCTTGGCAGCTTTTCCGTACAAGATAAAGACAGCCGTCAAATCACAATATTCGTAGAGTGTCCATTGTTGTCATAGGCATGCCCTAAAGTTTCCTTTTATAGACCTGACCTGACACATGCCATTCCTTCTAGAAACCCTAATGATTGATACTAAACATATTTAAACGTATTACAAAATATTCTAAGTGTATGCAGGTCTTCGAGTAAGCTTTGTAGCTTTTGTATTTAGCGAGCAGATCTGGTAACCATTAAGTGTGCTGAGGAACAGTTCTCCGAGTAAGCTTTACATAGAATATTTTCCTTAGAAAATATTCATTAGTAAGACTTCAATCTTCCTGATAATATCAAACCTTATTCGATATGTACCCTATGAGCAAACTTGTTCTTCAGAGATCCCTTCAACCTTTTTGTTACTTAACTTATTTGAACAAATCCTAGTGTGATAGTGACACTGTAGCTAGCTCGGGGCTGAACCTCGCTTGTTAGAAGTCCTTAACTAATTTCTTCATCAACTTCCTTCAAGCTTGTTGGGAACACTATTTATTATAATTAAACCTTGCTCGATTAACCAAAATACTTGGTTTTAGCTTGGTTTAGTCAAGAGTTTGTCTGAAACAAACCTTCCTTGAATTGAAGAAAAACCTTTCTTGATGAAGTGTAGTTTGCTCGAACTAACACTTAAGAAGAGTTACAAAAGATTAACTTTGCTCGAAGAGCAAAATACCTTGCTTGACGAAATTTATGCTTGCTGGGAGGCCTAAGTGTGCTCGGATTCCATACTTAGCCATTTTCCAAGGAGGTTGAGAAGATTTCAATCTTCCTTAATCCTTTTCTCATCCCAACACATCCGTTAGTCATAACTAATATACCCAAAAATATCTTAAATTTGATTATCAAAGGTCAAAGTCCACATTGATTTCATGAACAAAGTCAACATGCAATTCCAAATTGCAATCAAACTGTAAACAATATGAATCAGTATAAACCTGGCATCGTTAGTATCGTAAGACCATCACCTAATAAACTAATAGATTAATCACGGACTGTTAACTGTTTAATTCAATTAATACACGATCAGTTCACATAAAGTCCTAATTAACCCCTTAACTATTAATCAAATTTGAAAAAAATGGCATCGTTGTATTCATATGTACCTTAGGAACACGAACTGATCGATGTAAATTGATTTATAGAAGGTTGAAAATTTTAGAAAAATTTTGCTAGGGGTTCTTCATGTGAAGTGTTGATAATCACTTGCTCAACCTTCAGGAAATGAGTATGGAAAAGAAGTAAAATCAAGATACTGTCTTTTTTTGTTTGTTTCTAGCTGACTTTTGATTTGTGACAGAGATCATATTAGGTTGATAACTTGGTTGCAGATATTTGGTTGATATTTGGTCAATTAGAAGTTTAGAACCAAAATGATACTAATTGCAGCTGTGGTATTGCATCACAATCCACCAAATTGTTCAATGAAGTACTTTTTTGGATGAAGCTATAATTAAAACCTAAACAAAAATTAAACTCATATTGGTTATAATTTTTTATTTAAAATATTGTACGAGTTCAAGCCGAACGTAGGCTTGTTTAAAGTTTAATGCGATTAGTGTAACATTTTTAAAAGAAAACTATAATAAGACAAAATAGTAAGTAGTTAAAATTGTAAATGAATACAAACAAAAAAAATAATAATAAAGGAATATAGAGATAGATATAGAGGATAGGATGTGGGATGTTCTTAAAAATGATAGGCAGATTTTAAAAAGTAGTGGATTTTTGTTAAATTATAGGGTTAAAATGCTGAAAGGGATGAGAATGCTCTTAGTCTTGAAAAATTCATCCATTACCTTCACCCTTATATCCAATTGATTCCCTATTCTTGTTACACGACCTTTAATTAATTCAGCGGCTTCATCATTAGAATTCGGAAAATAAACCCAAATATATCTTGAAAAATCATCAATGATTATTAAGATATATCTTTTCTTCCTAATACTAGGAACACTTATAGGACCAAAAAGATCCATATAAAGCATTTCCAATACTTGTTCAATTGAGTTTATAAGCTTTCCTTTGTGTGATAATTTGTGTTGCTTTCCCTTTTGACATGAAATGCACTTGTCATCCAGCTTGAACTCCCTTGTTGGTAAACCCATGACATGTTCACCTTTAACAAGTTTGTTCATATTCTTTAAATTGACATGACAAAGCTTTATGTGTCACAACTTTGTTTCATTTTCATTGGCCTTTGACACAAAGCAAGTTCCACCCCTAGAAATGGCATCTTTAATTCATTGTTCTTCTTTACCTTAGAACCACCAAAAATATCAAAAGATTTGTGTTCCTTTCTCATTTGCTCATGATGCTTTCTCATCTTGGGCAGCAAAGGAATCTTGTTCTTTGATTTCTGTTTTCCACTCTTTTCTTCTTTTGAACCTTCATTGCTTGAACTTTTGTCACTTGAATCATTCAAGTCATCTCTATCCAATAAATCATCATCGAAGTCATCTTCTGAGACTTTCACACCAACAGAATTTTCAACATTTGTTTCAACAGCCTTCATGACAAAGTCACCCTTGTCATCAACCTCAACCAACTTGTAATTTTCAACAAACTCTTTTCTGTCATTAATCACTTATCTAAATTGTTTAAGGTAAGAATTTCTCTTTTCCTTATCCACTTTCATTGAGTAATTATCATTAAAAGGAGG
This sequence comes from Bidens hawaiensis, assembly GCF_021521415.1. NCBI lineage: Eukaryota > Viridiplantae > Streptophyta > Magnoliopsida > Asterales > Asteraceae > Bidens > Bidens hawaiensis. The sequence goes on from NW_027496335.1 coordinate 140,508, forward strand.
TGGAACAACTTTGTACTTATCCTCTTCCTTGATTTTTTTTCAAATACCAAAAATGTTTCCAATTGACACCAAGTTCTTCAGAAAGTCTACCTCAACTTGAAGTTGACTATTTTTCAACTTCTCATCAACATACATTTTCTTCAGTTCTTCCACTTTAGAAACATATCTTGACTGAATGATGCTTTGTTTCTTAAAGCATTCATTTTGCAAATTACCAATTTCCATTTTTAAAGAATCATTCATTTCAAGTAAATTCAAGATTTGTGAAATTTGAATGTACTTGAGATGAAGAGGACTCTGCTTCATTCCCTATCTTTGCCCTGAATTCTACATTGGCTTTTTCAATATTATCAGCATGGTAGCTCCAATCAAATACTCCTTCTTGCTGTGGTTGAGCTAATGCAACATTCCCTTGATTTCTTTGTTGATTTTCATTGTTTCTGTTCTGATTAACAGGATCTTGAGAAGGGACTTGTTGGTTTCTCTAATATGGTTGTTGTTGTTGTTGGATCACTTGTTGATGATTTCGTTGTTGAAAATTATTTTTGTTAAACTGCCTTGGTTGGCCTAGATTCTAGTTTTGGTATTAAAACTGATTTTATTTGATGACTTTTGTTCAGAAATTGCCTTGGCAGATTACATTCAATAGCAAAGTGTCATGGTTGTTGACAGTTGTAGCAGATTGTTTATGACTTGTAAAACCTATTCTGTCATTTGGACCAGAGACCTTCTTGTTCTATTGTATAGCCTCTTACTTATCGAGGCTAACATTGCAGCCTGCCACTTCATATCCATATCCTCCAAATCATCAGCATCAATTTGTTCAAGAACCTCTTGAACCACACTAGTATGAATCAGATTCATAGCCATAAAAGCATTGTATGACTCAGTAAACATTGAAAAGAGAGCTTGATACTCATTCCAATTATTCATATTTCCAGCATTTTAAGGTGATTGTCCACTGGCCACTGATGATGTGTCATTATCATCCAGCAGTTTAACATTGAATTTGGACTTTCCACCTTGATTGCATGATTGACCAGCAACAAATATTGTTGGTGTTTCACCACCATATTCACTTGGTTCTTCAATTACTGGGACTTGTTGTTGGTTCTTGCTTGACAATTTCCCATTGGTGCAGTTAGAGCATTTTCCACTTGGAAGCTTGGCCTATCTTCCTTAATCATGTTGTTTTATATCATCTCATGTTCAGCAGCTTGCAAAAAACATATCACATCATCAAGATTGAGAGCTGAAAAGTTGGCTTTCTGCTTGATGAATTTGCTAGTAGTGTACCATTCTCTAGATAAGGATGAAAAAAGCTTCTAGTTAAAATCAAAATATGTTATTCCAGGATCTGTGGTTCTGATATCTTTCACAATGGCCAAAAACTCGTTCAAAGCATATCTTAGTCTTTCAACTTCTCTGAACTTGAATCTGTCTAGTTGTTGCTTCAGTCTATCCTTCTTGATATCTTTGAGCTCCGTGTTTCCTTCAAACATTTCTACAATGGCATCAAACATGGCTTTTGAAGTAGTGTCATGAGCCACACTAGTCAGTATTTCCCAAGATAGACCCAGTTTCAACATAGACAAAGCTTTGTCATCTTTCTTCTTCATTTGTCTTTCAACAGTTTGGTTGTTGTTTGTGCCATCTGGCACATATAGTCCATTTTTTATGGAGTTCCACATTTCCACATCAGTGTAGCACACGACAACTTCAAAACTAATCTTCCATTTGACATAGTTCTCATGCCCTAACAATCTTGGAATTTTGTTTGTATACACCTCTTGCTCATCCACAATTCCAGGCATATTTTTGTTATTTTAAAAGGGTTTTACAAATGCAGCAATACAAGCTTTGATACCACTTGTCGGTCCAGTATATCTCACTTAATCGCTCACTTACTCACTATCGTAACCTACACAAACGTATCGACAAGAAGGTTACAACATACTGCTTTTATGAAAAACCAAATAATAATAAAAGCGGAATCAATAATACTCTTGTTATTGCTCAGCGGACAAGAAAATAACAAACACACAAAGTAACTCAAAATATTTCCATTTATATTGTGAAGGATACAATGAAAATCAGTTAGGGTTTCTAAGTGAAATGTTTGTATTCATGGCAGCTTTTCCGTACAAGATAAAGACAGCCGTCAAATCACAATATTCGTAGAGTGTCCATTGTTGTCATAGGCATGCCCTAAAGTTTCCTTTTATAGGCCTGACCTGACACCTGACATTCCTTCTAGAAACCCTAATGATTGATACTAAACATATTCAAACGTATTAAAAAAGATTCTAAGTGTATACAGGTCTTCGAGTAAGCTTTGTAGATTTTGTCTTTAGCGAGCAGATCTGGTAACCATTAAGTGTGCTGAGGAACAGTTCTCCGAGTAAGCTTTACATAGAATATTTTCCTTAGAAAATATTCATCAGGCAGAATTCAATCTTCCTGATAATATAAAACCTTACTCGATATGTACCCTATTAGCAAACTTGTTCTTCAGAGATCCCTTCAACCTTTTTGTTACTTAACTTTTTTGATCAAATCCTAGTGTGATAGTGACACTGTAGCTTGCTCGGGGCTGAACCTCGCTTGTTAGAAGTTCTTAACTAATTTCTTCATCAACTTCCTTCAAGCTTGTTGGGACCACTATTTATTATAAATAAACCTTGCTCGATTCACCAAAATACTTGGTTTTAGCTTGGTTTAGTCAAGAGTTTGTCTGAAACAAACCTTCCTTGAATTGAAGAAAAACCTTGCTTGATGAAGTGTAGTTTGCTCGAACTAACACTTAAGAAGAATTACAAAAGATAACTTTGCTCGAAGAGCAAAATACCTTGCTTGACGAAGTTTATGCTTGCTGGGAGGCCTAAGTGTGCTCGGATTCCATACTTAGCCATTTTCCAAGGAGGTTGAGAAGATTCCAATCTTCCTAAATCCTTTTCTCATCCCAACACATCCGTTAGTCATAACTAATATTCCCAAAAATATCTTAAATTTGACTATCAAAGGTCAAAGTCCAAATTGATTTCATGAACACAGTCAACATGCAATTCCAAATTGCAATCAAACTAAAAACAATATGAATCAGTATAAACCTGGCATCGTTAGAATCGTAAGACCATCACCTAACAACCCTAATCAACTAATAGATTAATCATGGACTGTTAATTGTTTAATTTAATTAATACACGATCAGTTCACATAAATTCCTAATTAACCCCTTAACTATTAATCAAATTTGACGAAAATGACATCTTTGTATTCATATGTACCTTAGGTACACGATCTGATCGATGAAAATCGATTTATAGAAGGTTGAAAATTTTAGAAAATTTTGCCAGGGGTTCTTTAGTGTTTGTGTAAATCGAGGGAGACGACTGGGTTCTTTTGCACGCATCCCTATGTACACGAATAGGCCCATTCGTTAGTTCAAAACTAACGAATGGCCTTTCATCCATGTTCACATTCGTTAATAAAAATTAACGAATCAACCTTTAAGGTAACAACATAACGAATAGTAATCTATTCGTCATTCATTCGTAATTTCAACCAAAGCGAATGATGTCATTCATTATCAGACCAACAGAAGCAAATGAATTATAAATAATGGTGACATTCGTTATTAAATTTCACAATGAATGACTATCATTCGTTATCAATTAAGTTAAATAACGGGGCATTAAATAAAAATGTAAAAAATATAATTTCATTTTAACATTCCAATGATTTAATATGTATCAAAACCTGTGTTTCGATAATAATTTACCTTAAAACATTTTTCCCGAAAGGTAAAAACAAATACCTTAAGATGTTTTATGAGAAAACACATAACTTAAAAAACACATAATTTATTAACATGGGAAAATCTTTTTGTATTTTCATTTTCAAAAAATTACCCTTTAGCTCGGAAATCAAAAATAATGCCAAAATATAATGTTTTTGTTTTTTGAATATTTTTTAAAATAAGACCAATTACATCTCAGACAAACATGAAATCTAAACTACGAAAACAGTAATATTTTAGTGAGCCGAGCAGTTTATTATTTGGTGTTATTATGACTGGCGTTAAGTCGATCATTGATATTGTTGTCCACTTAAATCTTATAACAAACTTTCAAGTATTTTGTTATATGATTAAGATTCAATTAAGGCACAAAATATCATAAACTATTAGCCTCTAATCTCAGTCGGGCTTAATTTGATTTGACCATGTCACCCCAACTTGACTTAAACCATTATGCCTGAAGATCGAAATATATGATTTACATTGTTTGAAAAATCTTAGTTCATAATCCCCACTACAAGGTATACCCATGTTATCAAGCAATACACCAAGCTTCCTTTATTGTGAATGAGTATGCACGAGTTCATCTGTTTGGATTACAGACATTCTATCCCTTAGGGTCCGTTTCTTATTGGTATTAAGACGCACGCAAGGAAGGAACAATGTATGACTGACAGCGTGTTTGATCAAGTCAGAATGAGTTTGTACGAAGTACGACGGTGATCAAGTTTCTTGATGTAGGGTTGGATCTTAAAGCATTTAAGTATTCAGATTATGAATGCCTAGATAATAAGCCGCAAAAAGACTCACAGTGTCCAAAACCCAGATGTATCCCATCAATACAGGATTTGAGGTCATAAGACCATGCACCATTGAAGTGTTAACCATAAAATAGATGCTTGTATTTGAAATTTATATTTTGGTGATCAAACTGACATAAGTTTTGAGTATGATAGGTTATTACTGATCTGCCTTCATTATCAAGACTTTTGAAAGAGACAGACACCTCTTTCAATATGGCAAGTTTATGTTTATATCACATAATTTACCCTAATTGTTTGTTTAAGGCATACCAATACACCAATACAGTAAAGCACTCAGTCTTTTAAGCCTATTTTTATACTGAAATTTTAGAATAAAATGACCAATGTACTATCATATTCTCTTTTTGCTTCAAGACTCATTTTTGATGAAAATAACTTTTTCTAATGTTTTTGGATTTTCTCTGTACAAACAAAAAGAACAATATTTTTGTATTTTTCTCATTTTCTCCCCTAAAACCAAAATATTAAAGAAAATAAAACAAATTAAAACTGTACAAATAAAAAGTGATTATCCGATTTAAGAATACCAACAAGAGATTTTAAATCGTTTAAACCAAGCAAAAAGTTAAATTTCGTTTTTTCAAATTCTTTAGTAAAAAGGTCTAGGTTTGCCTTCTGAAAATCTGTGTGCACCTTCTCTATGTCAATTAATTTCTTTTCAAAGCAACCACGAATAAAATGACAATGAATATCAATATGTTTAGTTTTAGAGTGATGCACGGGTTTCTTTGTGATGAAAATAGCAGTTGAGTTATCAATATAAATGGGAGCAGTAAGAAACTTTAAATCGTAATCTCTCAAGTGTTGCTGGATCCGTAAAACCTATGAACAGTAACTCGAGGCTGCACGTATTCGGCTTCTGCGGTTGAAGTGGAGACCATTGTCTTCTTCTTACACTGCCAGCAACCAAGACGACTTCCTAGAAATTGACAACCCTTTTTTGTAGACTTGAAGTTGATCTTGCATCCTTCATAATCGGAATCGGAAAAGGTAGTAAGATCAAAATATCATCCTTGGAGTACCATAACCTGATGTCATAATTACCCCTCAGATAGAGAAATATACGCTTATTCGCCGCCAGATGAGTCACTCAGGGACTCGCTTGATATCTAGCACACAAGCCAACAACAAACATAATATCAAGACACAAAGTAGTTAGATACACTAAAGGACCTATCATAGAAAGGTAAGGTTCGGATCAATGGAATCCTCCAATTCGTCTGGTGACAAATTGTGACCCACGGGAAGAGGAGTAGATGGGACTTTTCTGGTAAATATCTTGAATCGGCTCAAGACGCCATTCACATACATTGTCTGATGAATGAATATCCTAGCATCAGACTGTTGAACTTGCAACCCTCGAAAGCAATTCATCTCTCCCATCGATCTCATCTCAAATTTTGTCTTCATCGATTTTTCGAAGTCCTTACAAAGCTTTTCGTTTTTTGAGCCAAATATGATGTCATCGACATAAATCTACACAAGGAGCATATCTTTTTCGACAGTCTTGTAGAATAGGTTACAATTCACAATCCCTCGTTTAAAGCCACCATCCGTAAGATGGTCAGCAAGCGTGTCGTATCAAGCTCTCCGGGATTGTTGTAGACCATAAAGAGCCTTTTTTAAACGGTAAACACGGTCTGGATAGCTAGGATCTTCAAAACCAGGAGGCTGTTTCACGAACACCTCTTCAAGAAGTTCCCAATTAAGAAACACACTCTTAATGTCCTTCTGATAATATTCTTGAAGGTTGCATCGCCAGAATGTGTGCAATCTTGTCAGCGGCGCTTGAACTCAATTGACCAAACGGGTCAGACAATCTCGATGGCTGGTCTGTAGACTAAATATTAGCTTCAAACTCGAACTCATGAGAAATATCATCAATAATCTGGTCTTGAGTTCGATGTTCAGCAGTAGACAGACTTGCATCAACTTGAGCTTCAGTAGTTTTAGGCTCAAGTTCCTTTCGTTAGCATGTTGGTGTAGTTTATGTAACCAGCACACCTGGTCTCTGATCTCTCTTTCTCTTTTTTCTTAGAATGAGATGAATAGCTGGTTCTTCTTGAATATCTTCATCTTGTATCGCAATGGCTGATTGAGGAGGTTTCAATGCAGTCGACTATAGCTGATCTTTAAACATCTCAAAGTCTTTCAACTGATCAGCAGTAGGTACAGTATGTTCTTCTTGGTGCTTAATCTCCATGTGTTGTGATGGAGAACTATCTGGCTCATCTTTGTCAGAAATAGTCACATACGCTGCAGTGAGCCTCTGAGAAGGAGTCACATGCTCATTAGCAATCGAGGCCCTGGCAATAGCAGGAGCAGCCTCAGTTTCAAAAAATCTTCCAAACTTGACTAGTTTGTGAAGTCCTTTGTATACAACTTTTGCCCCCTTACGTGAGTGCTTCATCAACCCAAATGTGTTGGGACCGATAGCTTTCAAGTCGAGTGTTTCTTCAGATTTGACAAGGTTAGGATAGTGTGAGTCGAATATCATCTGTAGAAACCTCGGGTACATCAGAAACATCTCTTTCTTCTTTCCCTTTAGGTTCCTCATCATCTCATCGAACACAAACATGGAATAGTTATATTTCCTCCATGATTAAAACAACCAAAGTCGACATCTGAGTGTGGCTGATCTCATATGAAACCCCCTTTCGTCCTGAGACACACGTGAAGAATGTGTGAATCAAGAACCTCCAGAAATAATGGAATAGCTTCTTGATGGCTGGAGGGTAGGATCCTTCATATCCCATTTTCAGAGTTACTTCAGCAACAACATCAATAGAGTATTTTGTTGGGTAGTCGGGTTGATCACCAAACAACAGAACCTCGCGAACCAGAGCCTCTGAGATGACAACAGGCCTTTTCTGAATGTTCAAGTCAACTGTCACAGCTCCCCCAGCAGCCCTCTGGTTAATGGAAGCATTGTTTCAAAACTCTGTCACCATCTTCTTGTAAATGACAAGGGTTTCTCGTATAGTATGAGAATCCTGCACGTGTTAAGCCCCACTATCATGGACTTTATTTCCTTGTGTACAAGAGGTGGATCATATAAACCTCTAGCATTATTGTGAGTATCCACAAATTTCAATGGTGCTTGATCAGCCATAACTGCAACAAATGAGTCAACTTAATAGTGTATTCACTTAACCGGATAATCACTCAGTATTATAAAAATAATTGACAACATGGCTAAAGAACAGGGACCAAAAATACAAATTTAAATAATATTAGTCCTAATTTATAAATTAATGTCAATTTTATTTGATAAATGGGTGGTTTTTGGTCCCTAAACTGAATTTTCTGTCAACTAACGGAGATTTTGCTCCTAAAGAGAGTTTTCTGTCCAGCATTGTTCATAAAAGGTCCTGTGCTACCGAGAACATGACCTCTCGGTCACTTAATATTGACCAAGAACCCCTAAGGATCTTATAAGTTTTCGGTCAATTATCCAGAGAACCCAAGATCCTGAGATCTATAAAGATCTCGGCCTTAAAAACCCTTGGGTTTCATCTCAAAATATATGTCTTCTTCTCCAAATCACCAAAACCACCATTGTTATCGAAACCTGCAACTTCAAACACTCATAACATAATAAACACGCAACCCACAAACATCATAATTCTTCATCCTAAACATGTTTAGAGTTTAATCAGTTTATGAATTTTAAATAATGCATGCCGTTCATGTAGGATTTCATGATGACCCGAGAACCCCAGCCAAGGTTTCAAGTACCTTTTAATATTAGTGATGATTTGAAGAAACAATAAGATTTTGATGAGAACACAGATGAACTACTTAGAGGCTTATGGTTTTTGGCTTGAGGGAGTTTAATAATCTCATATTTTGGAAAATAACACCAATAATTGCATATTAAAGCCTTTAAAAGTTCAAAGATATTTCGGGGCCGAGATCCCTGATGGGCCGAAAACACAAACCATACATGGGCCAAACCATCAGTACCAAGTCACTTAGATCTCAAAAACTTAACTGGGACGTTAAGACATGGTTCAAGAATAGATTTTTAAACCCAAACATGGCATGATGCATGGTTTTAAAACCGGTCTCTTTTATTCTTCGTTTCAACAAGAGTAATCATGAGGTAAAAATAAAGTTACTAACAGATAATGATAATAACGGAAATTAAAATAGAAATAATGAAACAAACAAAAATTTAAACACTCGGTCTTCTTGTAATTTAGCAAATTTTTGGGATCAGATTTCATTTTTGATAAACGAACAACCTCTTAAGAAAAGATCCTAACATGGAATCATATTGATTAAGATGCTTTCACAATGATTCACGTTTAGCATTGTTATGACATAAAGAGACAGGTTGATAGCAGGTATAGTAAACTTAGAATGATATTCATTGCATCAGTGATACGAGTTATGTTCAAATAGGCATAAATCTTAGATAGAGATCACTCATGGACCTGTGATGCCTCCTATCTCTTCACAAAGCGTATTTGGTTTTCCACAGATCACCCTAACTTGGCTCAAACCCCCTTGTGCTTGATCAAAAGATTTTATATATATATACAAAACTTTTAAGGTTTAAGGTTGAACGTTAGTCTTACAAGTCATCCTGACTTACATGCCTTACATTCAGAGTGTTTAGGACTTACTTGAATGCCCACCCTTGTAGTTCTTGTTTGGCTCTTTAAGCTTTTGAAAAAAGAAATTTACTAACACCATATTATATATACAATTTATTTTATTTTATTTTTTTAAAACAAAAAAAAAAACATAGTATTTTGGAGATCAAGACACTAATGGGCTCGTGTATAAAAGGGTAATTACTTTTCTGCCTATCATTCGGAGAGAAATATCTGGAGACATACACATTTCTTCAAAAGACTCTCCACAGTAAGTTTAGGAGATTTAGTTTATATCACTTCAACTTTTACGCAATATGGAAAGCTACCATGCAAATCAATGACTGTTTTAAAGCCTTTTAAGCCTAGTAACTTCACACGTTAGGCAAACACAATCAATTTTACTATCATTTTTCAAAGGTTGGATCAATTTTAATTTGAAAATATTTTAAGCTTCTAAAAAGATCTTAATTGAATAATCATATCACTTCCCACTTGAGTTACAGAAGACAATTTTAAACTCAGTCGCCCTAGTCACTTCAAGTTTTCAGGTAAGTGGCTATTCTGTATGTCTATGGATATATAACAGGACCAAACATATATACAAATACATGTCTCTCAAACTTTGAGTAACCGGCATAATTTTAAGTGAAAGAATTAAAACAAAAACACATTAAAATCGCCCTAGTTACTTTCAGTCTTCAGGTGAATGGTTATCCTATATGTCTACAAGTAGATGACAGGACCAAATAATATACATAAATATGTCCCTTGAACTTGAGTAACCGACGTAATATTAACCGAAAGTGTAGAACAATTTTTTTAATAATTTTTAATTTATAAAATCCACATACTCTTTTGATTTTTGACCCCATAAATTTGTGCAAAAATTTTACCAAGGAAAATGAAAACAATTATGTGTAAATTTAACCTCAAAAAGACTCAATCATCGAAAAGAAGCAATTTAAGAAACCCCACAAGGACATTAAATCTGGCTATTCCGGTCGGTTTTTTAAATAAGTCTGCCACATTATTATCAGTGTGAACTTGCTCAAGATGAATCAAATTACGGTCGTAACAGTCACGAATAAAATGAATTTTAATGTCAATGTGCTTGGTTTTTGAATGCTGAATAAGATTTTTAACAATAGCAATAGCAGCATCATTATCACAAAAGATTGGGGTGTCAAGAAATTCCAATCCGTAATCCAGCAATGTAGATTTCCTGACGATATCATCCCCACCGTAATTTCTATCAGCAAAACCATATAAATCCAAATCTGAGTTTTTAGGATACCAAAGACCTACCTTCAGTTTCCCTTTCAGAAATCTAAAAATACGTTTAACAACAATTAAATGAGAGAGTTTAGGATTAGCCTGAAAACGGGCGCATTGACAGACAGCAAACATGATGTCAAGGCGACTGGCGGTGAGATATATTAGGGATCTGATCGTTGACCGATAGTAAGTTTGATATACGGGACTCCCTTCAGGATCGGAAGAAAGAAGATGTCTTTCCGCCATAGGAGTTGTCGAGCTCTTAGAATCTTTAAATTTGAACTTTTCAAGCATATCTTAGACATACTTTCCTTGATGCAGCAGAATTCCCGTTGAACTCTGATGAACTTGTTACCCTAGAAAAGTTGTCATCTCTCCCAAAGAACTCATTTTGAATCTTTTCTTCATGACTTCTTCAAATTCAGAACACATTGTAGACCCAAAGATGATGTCATCTACATAAATCTGAACCAAGATCAGGTCATTCCCAACAGTTTTGATAAACAGTGTCTGATCGATGGTTCCTCTTATGTACCCATGCCTAGTAGATGAGCCGTCAAGGTAGCATACCATATTTGAGGCACTTGGTGTAGACCATAAAGGTCATTGTCTAGCTTGTAAACATGAGTTGGATTCTTTGAGTCACAAACCCTGGTGGCTGATCCACATAAATCTCCTCCTTGACTTCGCCATACAAAAACGTTGTCTTGACATCTATCTGATAAACCATGAATCCCATGTAGGAAGCATATGCCAGAAAAATTCGAATGGCCTCAAGTTGAAACACAGGAGCAAACACTTCAGTATAGTCTTAGCCTTCAACCTGACGAAAACCACGAACTACCGGGCTTTGTTTCGAACAATAACACCAGTATCATCTTGCTTGTTACGGAAAACCCATCTTGTATCTAATGCTTTCTTTCCCACCGGCAGCTAAACTAATCTCCAAACCTTGAGTTTCTCAAACTGATTCAATTCCTCATGCATGGCGTCCACCCAACTTGGCTCTTGTATGGCCATTACAACTGACTTAGGCTCAATCTAAGAGATGAAACAAGAAAATAAACAACTGTTGATGTGTGCAATCTGACTTCTGGTTGACACGCGTGCTTCAAGAGAACCCGTGACTTTGATAATTGGATTATCTCTTTGAATTCTTGTCGGACTTGAATGCCCGAGAGCAGAGCTGGAAGAGGATAAGTTTGTTGGATCATCAAGGATTTCAGTAAGAGGGTTCTTCCATCCAGATGTCGTTGTAATGTGTGAGTACGAAGTGCTGGCAATGTATTCATTTTGTATGACATCTAGGAATAGAGTGCATCCAAAAATTTTCTTGTTGACTAGCTGACAATGGATGAGTGGTGTCCAATGATTCTGAAGGATCAATACCCAGCACTAGAGACATATAAGAATCAGTAGGTATGTCTTCTTCTTCATCAACAGAATTTGAAGCACCAGCGCTGGAAATTGCTGTATCGACAACTTGAAACACATTAAAAGGCTTAAAGAGTTCAGTATAATCAAATAACCAGTCAAGACCGACACGAGAATCAGTCTCATTCTCTTCTAGCCAGCGCAAATCATACGATTCCACTATCTGCTTAGTTGTCATGTTGTAAACTCTGTAGGCAGTACGACCATCATATCCAACAAAGTAACAATCATTAGCCATGGCTCCAAACTTTAGATTTGTTTCAAGATTCAGCAGAGTACATGGACACCCAAAAGCTCGAAAATGTGCAACAGTGGGCTTGTGACCATAAGCAATCTCATATGGAGTCTTCATCTGAGATTTGTTGATCAGCAATCGATTTTGGATATAACATGCCATGTTAACAGCCTCTACCAAGAAGAACAAAGGCATCTTTGAATCACACAACATAGTTCCTGCCACCTCGATAAGAGTCATGTTCCTTCTCTCAACAACTCCATTTTGTTGCGGTGTCCGAGCTGAACTGTACTGTCGAAGCACCCCCTTTTCGGCACAAAAATAATTCAGTGTTGAGTTCTTGAATTCCGTGTCGTTGTCACAAAGAATATCCTTCAGGCTTAAGTTGAGTTGATTCTCCATAAGCACCACAAAGCTTTTTATCAATTCTGCAGTCTCACTCTTATTTGACAAGAAAAACACCCAAGTGAAACGTGAATAATCATCAGTAATAACTAGACAATAAGAGCTGCGAGAAAGACTCAAAACATGAACTGCACCGAACAAATCCATATGCAGCAATTGAAAAACTGATGATATGGTATTAACAAGTTTTGGCTTGTGAGTTGTGTTTACCCAAGGCACAAGCCACACATTTTTCAATAGTAACAAAATCTTTGACAGGTAAGCCACGCACGAGCTCGTTTTTAGCATGACGGTTTAGATTTTTAATGATTGCATGACCAAGACGATGATGCCAAAGCATGGCATAATGTTTCGACACCTTTGAAAATAAAGAGGTGATTTTATCAGGAACATTTTTGTTCATGTCGATCACATAAGCATGATCTTTTCTCTGTGATCGAACAAGAACTCAATCTTCTAGCATGATGATACCAGGTTTTAAAATCAAGCACTCTTTGTTAGTAAAATGAGTTGAAAAACCTTTATCGCAATTTTGCGAGACACTAAGCAGATTGTGCTACAACTAAGGAACAAAATTAACAATTTCAAATTTGAGCACACCATTACTTACAGTACCCTTCTGTGTAATCTTCCCCTTCTCTCCTCCCGCAAAGGAAACATACCCACCATTAAAGATTTTAATGTCATGTAGTTGGGAGATGTCTCTTGTCATGTGCCTAGAATAGCCACTATCAACATATCAAGGTCTGATGATATTCCTCCATAGTTGTTCCTGCACGATGTGTGAGATTAGTTAAATTTTGTTACCTAGTCCATAGTAACACTGGGTAAACCTGATTTATCTAAACTTGTCATGGGTTGCCATGGCATGTCTTCCCGATTATCTAAGATTGAACTTGATAGCTTGATTACCGGATGTTTAGGCAACCATTTATATCTTGATTAAGAAGCTTTGTCATTTGTATGAATGGATGACTTAATCTCTGGTTTGCGAGTAGGAGACACAAATAACTTTGACTTCCGAACTTGTTTCGGTCCAGAAACCGACTTCGTTCTTGAGACCGAAGCACAGCTTCTATTACTTTACTGAAACGTCTTAAGCCTGGTTTGATGAGGACTAAACCTATCAGCTTTGTTTTTTTTCCAAACACCGTCAGAGGGATTTTTCTTATGATACCTTGATTCTTTTTAGGGGTATTTCGAGGCATATACCTCTGATTATATGGGACATATGGACGGTGTGGATAGTTTCTAGCAATATGACCATGAATCCCATAGTTAAAACATGTTAGATGTTTTATGTAAAATTCATTGTGGTCTACTCTGGTATGGATCTATTGTGTGAGCTAGTTTGCTTTACTTGGCATTTACCACCTGACTTATTTTTTGATTTTTAACAATTTTGACCATTTGAACATCCTTCTTTGACAAACTTAGGTGATGAATATTTATGAGAACACTTATTTTTATCAAATTTATTCAAAAACACACCACCAGATTTCAAAGTTTTAGAGGAATCGACCACACAATTGTCTTTGCTCTTAAAAACAGAGCCCACACAAACATTTGAAGTCATAGAATTCAAAGCAGGTAAATTTAAGGAAATATGAGAAATAATGTCTTTATTATTCAAAACAGGAAAATCATCATCCTCATCGGTCCAATCCTTGACAATTACTTCATCTGCACGTGAAGTAAACACATTAGTATCATTCACCCCTGAGGTTGATTCAGTAGTTTTTACTGAAGCATGAACATTTTTGCCATTTTTAGTTGATTTACCATACTGCATGGTTTATATCTTTTCTTCCTGCTATTTGATAAGAGAAAGACTAGTGTAGTTCTCGTTATATGAAGGGGGCACAAAACTTAACCTATACCCTCACCAACGTTTTCTTTCCACCATAATTGATTTTCGATCATGGAGTTAACAACAGCACTGGAGCCTTCGAATTTCGTAAAGTCTTGTTCATCCTTTTCAAATTTATTAGTTAAATCTATCTCTAACTTAGAGGCATCTAGTTCAGCAGTTAACTCAACAATTTTCTGTTTGGCATCTAGGTGGTGACAACATTTTATGCTAAAATCATATTAAAGTTTAAAAAAATCTCTTTTCTGTGCCTCAATTTTATCTTTGAAAGTTTTCTCATTTTTCTTAAGAATAAAATTTTCAGATTTTATTCATTCCATTTCTCTAAGCAAGTTACTATTGTGGGATTTGTATAAATCTACTTTATTAATACAAGCTTGAGAACATAATTCAGCACTTACCTCGGATGAGCTGGAAGGAGTGAAGGCCATGAAAGTAAACTGAAGTTCCTTCACTTGTTCCTTAGCAACATTCTCTTCTTCAGCAACTTCAATTCGAGCAAAGTTAACAGTCAGATTATTGATGCTAAGAGCTGCCATCTGATCATTCCAAGAGAATTGTTGAGTTACTAAGCCTCGCTCACCTTCACCTGCACTTGCGGCATTTTCTCCTCTTGCGTTTCCCACTAGAACCGTTACCCTTTATTTGTTTCCTCTTAGCTGGGATTGTGCATTCACGAGTGAAATGGCCCAGCTCGTAACAATTGTAGCACCTCAGAATGTCTTTGTTAAATCCCATCTTCTGATTAGCCAGCATATTCCATTTGTTTCTGCCCATTCTCTTTGGAAATTTCTTTGCGCAAAACACGGCCATGGCGATTTCCAAGAGATGTCCATTTCTTCCATATCATAGGGATGAATTTGATCCAAATCAGCAGCTACAACTGGTTGGACTAGATCTCCAGCAAGAAAGGCGTTGTAGCAATTCATGAACCCTGCCATTAAGGTGATGTTCTCTTGAGTCTCCTTTGAAATATAGGGAATTTGATTGGCAGACTGACTGGAAGGTGCAGCAGATGGCTGGGGCTTAGCAGCAGAAGCAGATTGTTGAGCAGATTGAGGAAAGAACGCATGAGATGGTTGGGTGGTGCCTGAGTGAATTGACCCTGAGTAGACTTAAACATAGAAAATTTATTCTGAGACTGATGCGGCAGAGTGTACTGCCCCTGAGAAGACCTAAACATTGAGAAGTTGTCATTCAAGATGAGAGCATTGTTAGAGGTAACACTGTATCATGCTGCATTGTAGGAGTTTGCATGATTTATGGCATGCTTCTTGTCATCCATTTCCCAAGCTTTGATGATTGCCATGACCTCTGACAGAGTTAACCTGTTGAGATCCTTCGTATTCTTAATCACTGCAAAATTCATATCCCAGCTTTGTGGCAGGGAATTGACCAGTTTATTATTTGTCTCGGCAGCAATCATGTTCATGTTTGCAGATCTCATCTCAGTAACTAGAGATATAAATCTCTGCAGTTGTGTTTCCAAAGACACTCCCAGAACATGATTGAACACATCAAGCTTATGTCGTAAGAGATTTTGTCGGCTTCTCCTCATATCCTCATTACCTTCATACACCTCAATCAGGGCTTCCCATAATGCCTTTGCGGAATATGATTTTCTAAATCCCAGGGCAATTTCGGGTGAAAGTGCCATGGTTAGAGTAGCAAGAGCCTTGTCTTCATCCTCAATCTTTTCAAAATCTGCATCATCTTCAGAGTTTTCAGAGTTGATAAGTGATAGCTTGAGGGCCTCGAACAATACTTCTCAAAATCTAGGCATCTATCATCTTCACATACTTTTCAAATTTAAACTTCCACTCGGCAAACCCCTCATGAGACAGAAAACGGGGTACACGAGTAGCAGTTCCCATTATGGAGTCCAGTTCTTGATGCAGTGCAACATTTTATGAACTATTAGTTACTTGGTCCATCTTGGATAAACAGTTAATGATCTGGTCCAATATTAAGTCGAAATAATATTTCAGTTATCCTAAAGCCCAATAAGACCAGACCCAGATGCAAAGTAGTGACCGAGAATAGTAATCTTTGACCGAAAACCAGGATAGTCAACCGAGAAAACCTTGAGTTAAGCAGGAACAATCATTACAGAAGCTGAGAACTATGAAATTCAACAGAGATCACTCTTGTTTGACCGAGAACGCTCAAAAGTCAACAGCAAACACCAATAATTGACCGAAATATATCAAAATCCACCGAAAACACTTGTATTTAGCCGAGAACATGCATATTGGACGAAAACTAACAGAATTCACTTAGAACGACCAAGTGATGGCCAAAAACGATGAAAATTGCCTGAGAACTTCAAATAAACCCAAAGATGCTTTGACCATATAACTTTGGTAACAAATTAAATCCCGAAATCTCTGGGATTTGAATTTTAACCAAAATTAAGTCAATTTTCAATCCAAAAAATAACCCCTTTCCTTCTCCGACGAGTAGATCACCGGAAAAACAAGTACCACGAACACCAAACCAAATAACAAGAACAATCCTTGAATCTGTGATATCACTACCGAGCCTAGAATAGGTCAACAGGCATTGATACCAGTTGTAAGTCCTTTAGACGAATCTTTCAATGTGACATCTCACAATCTCGTGATTATGCTGAAACTAACCATAGATGATTCAGTTTTTGGTAAACAAACACACAAAGAACACAATGAATATGCATCAAAACACACGTATTGTGACACTCGTCAATTTCAGGTTAACTCTGTTAATCCGAACTCCGTTAATTCAAACATAAGATCACACGAACTGTAACGCATATCTCATTACATTTAAGTTAGGGTTTTAAATGACGCTTGACAATCACTACACAAGTAGTCTTTTGAAATTTCACCGAAACACACACGAGTCGACTCAAACCGTTGGTGAACAAAAGACAAATATCAAAACAATAAGTATTTAATAATTATGTGTTAATCTATGTGCTACTTGATATTCATATATAGAACACAAAAATTTAAGAAGCAAAAGTCTATTGTTTTATACTAGAAATTGATTTACTAGAAGTTAAGGGGGCTAGGTGTAACAAATTAATAATATAATCAACTTATTACACAAACCCTAATCCCCTACCCCCTGCATACGATCGTCCCCCTCCCTTTCATCCTCTTGGCAGCCGTGACCTACACACACATACAATCTCTTTCAAGCTTGTTTTGAAGAATTAAAGGTGCTAGCTAGGTAGTTTACACTCTCTCTAGCCTATTTATTGATTTAATTGCATGATTAAGCTTAATAAACATAAACCCTATATGTTAAAATTATTGATCGTTGATAGATTATGTGTCTAGAGGGTTGCTTGCATGGTTAATTGTTCATAGATTGATAGTTTGTTGAGTTTTGATGAAAACTGATTCGGGGCAGATTCTTGAATTCGTTTTAAAATAGCTGTAACTAGATGTTAGTTTTATGTTTTGTTGAAATTGTTGATTCTATAATAAACTAGGTCGAGTCTAGTTTCTGAAAAGTTTTATTTTGTAATTTTTGGACGTGTAAAAGTTAGTTATTATTATTTTACAAAACTATTATGCAAGGCTGATTTGGGAGACCTTCTGTTAGGCTGTTTTGAGACTAAGATATCTCATAAACAACAAGACCAAATGCGTTGGTTCCACTTCTGAAAGTTAGTATTTTGAGTTAGGAATCTAACCCAATTGGTCTTGCATTAATTAGATTTGTCATTTAACAGGAATAACAAATAACATTCTGTTGCGCATGATAATGATTTCTGTGTGTTTGCTGTGATGTTTTGATCATTGTGATAAAACCATAGATGATAAAAATATAATAAAAATATTCATAGCAACCTAACTCACGTGTGTTTCCGTGATGATTTTTGGTGATTTATTTGACATGTTAGGATTTACTAACTAGAGTAATCTCGTCGAGTGAAAATCTGCCAGGACAATTTAGCTGCTGAATTACTTGAGCTATCATTAAAGTGCATAACTGATCAATGTTTGCTATGTTTTGACTAAATTGCCCTTGTGGGAAATAGTTGCTAATAATGTACAATGTTAATACTTGACACTTAAGTAGTTTTTCACACATGTAACGTATCACCAACGTGTTGTCGAGTCGCATTTATTTCACAAATGGAGCACTAGAAATTCATCTCATGAATAAGTTGTATGTGTCGAGTCTAGGGATTCACTTGTAGTATAAATACTTAGAAAATCTCATTTTTGTTTTAGAGCACTAGTGAGTATTTTTCTGTGACGCCCACCTTTCTCGGATCTTTTATTGATTATCTTCGCAAACAGTGAGTCTCACATCCCCTTTTTACTCTTTTTAAACGTTTTTGTTAGGGGGAGATAACATACTCCAACACTGTAGATTTTGTTTAGTTTTTATATATCACTTGTAAGGCTAAGTGGCAAACGAACCAACCAACGTCCTTCATATCATCGAACCAGTAAATATATGTATAATAGCGAGTCACTATTGAGTAGTACTACTGGGTTTGACAAACCCCACCCAACTCTAAATTCGACTGTAGGTCGAGTGGGTGTAATCATGGCTAACACATTTCCATGGTCGTGGTTGACATGGTGGCAAGACAATTGATAAACAGTCAGCTTCGGTGTCGAACACTTAGTAATACATTCTTGTTAGGTTAGCTACCTATTGATATATAATTGACTTAACACTATCTGGTAACGCAAAACGTAAACGCAGACGCAAACACTTTATAAATATAAACCTGTGAACTCACCAACCCTGTGTTGACACTTTTAGTATGTTATTCTCAGGTAGCCGAGGCGAGCGCGCGGTATAGGAACATGCATTCGCTAAACACCATCGCTTTGAAAACTTCTTTTAATTTTATCTTAATAACTTGGGTTTTTAAGTCGTCCTGTGTGGCGCAAACTTTTTGGTTTACAATTTACGCTTCCACATTTTATTTAAGACTTAATGTCTTGTTGGATTGAAAAATTTAAACATGGTGTTTGATTATAACTAATGATTCCGATCCTGTTAGTTCACACCCTCTGACGGTAAAACTCCGTTAGTGGATTTTGAGGGTGTGATAGATTGGTATCAGAGACATTGGTTATAGCGAACTAGAATTGCATGCATACTAGACTATAACCGCAACGACCAATTAGTTATAATTACACGCACTGCATATATAAATATATATATATTATATTTAGCCCTTCGTTTCTTTATCTCTTTACCACATTCACTCATACGCGCGCATACACGAATTATTCTGTAGGGATGTCGACGCCATCATCATCATCATCTGGCCCGGTGTCTCATGCCCTGGAAAGGAACCGCAGCTACCCTACTCATCACCACCCCGAGTAGTCCCGGCACTAGCAGCCCCTGCGCCGAAGAGGCATCGCCCATCTGGAGACATGTAAGACGACAACGTTAGCTGGAATTAGTACCCGAGTCTGATCGAGCATATGGTTTACCGTGAGCAAGTTCCCCCACTACCTCTCCCGGGCTGTCCTATATCCCCCAACACCCTACCACCCATAACCGAACCAATGGAGCGTGTTCTCGCAGCTATCACCTCCTGTTTAGAGCGTGAAGTGGGATATATGCACTCGACGAGAGCGAATGTTACTGGATTGATAGGGGATGGAGCTGAAGCCATGAAGGGAATTTCCCACCTGATTGAAGCTATGAGGGAAGTTCAGGATGCTCACGTTCAGCAAATGAAGATAATGAGAAAAATGCCAGCAGAGATGATAGATTTGCATGACCAACTTTTTAAGGCGAGATCCCTGGCAGCGACAACCCTAGCTCGTTGTAACACCTTAGAGGCACAAATACCCCAGAATGCAGCAGAACCTGAGGAAGAGCCTGAGGAAGAACCTGAGGAAGAGCCTGAGGAAGAACCCGGGGAAGATCCCGAAGAGGAACCGGAGGATGATTCGGCCGAGGAGGAGGCACACCCAGAGGTGTCCTCAGACGATGACATCTAAGAATGATAATACCTAGATGGAGGGGTTGTCTCCATCCAAACTTATATTTTTCTATAATTTTAAGGATTGATTATAAATACTTTGTAGCGGATATAATGGTTTTAATCATGAATTATTATTTGGATTATTATATGGTTGTGGTGCGATGTTTTATTTCTTTTTCTTTCTTTTCTTTCCTACATTTTATTACATGTATGGTGTGTTGCATATGAAACCGAGAGTTCATGTCTAACATTTTATGCTGTGATTCTATGATATGTCTGGAAGAAACGCTGGTGGTGATCGCGGTAACATCAACATGACCGCAGCGGAACTCCAAGCCTTACTACACGACCATGCGGCGGCAGCTCTAGCTGCGCATGTTCAGAATCAAGCAGGAAGTCCAGCCGGAGTCTGTACTTTCAAGAACTACCTAGACTGCAAGCCTAATTCATTTGACGGCACAGAGGGAGCCATAGGTTTCCTGCGTTGGGCCGAGAAGGCAAAGTCAGCTTTCGAGATGTGCAACTGCCCACCAGCCAGTAGGGTCAAGTTTGTTGCTGGAACACTGCAAGATTCCACCCTCACCTGGTGGAACTCTAATGTGCAAATTCTTGGGTTGGAATTGGCAAATGCTATGAACTGGGAGGAATTCAAGAACATGATGCGAGAAGAATATTGTCCTAGAGAGGAAATCTCGAAGTTGGAATCGAAATTTTGGGTGTTAAAGATGGTGGGTTCTGAGATTGAAGCCTACACCACCCGTTCCCATGAGCTGGCGGTGATGTGCCCGCGGATGGTAGATCCGCCAAGTAAGAGAATAGAGATGTATATCGATGGTTTGGTACCCCAGATTCAGGGTTTAGTGACATCTTCTAAACCAACCACTATTCAGCAAGCCATCTGAATAGCCCACAAGCTGACGGATCAAGAAGTAACACAAGGTGCGTTACCACCTAGAGGTTCCACCTATAAAACCCGTGACAACTCAAGCACTGACAACAACAACAACAACAACAACAACCCTGGGAATGGAAAGAGGAAATTTGACAACACCAGGTCCTCATCATCGAACCCTCCACAGCAACAACACCACCGTAAACCTGAACTCGCTCGGAACTTCAATAATCAGGGTTCCAACAATAACAACAACAGTGGCGGACAGGGTTCGAGTGGCTATGCTGGAAAGTACCCAAAGTGCAACAAGTGCAACTATCACCATGCTGGCCCATGCCACCGCATCAAATGTTTGCGATGCGGTAAATTGGGTCATCAGGCCAAGGACTGTAGGGATACCTAGCGGCTAAGGGTGCTCCTAAACAGCCCACAGCGACGAAAGGGTGCTTTAAGTGTGGTCAAGAGGGTCACTTCAGGAAGGATTGTCCCAAACTGAAGAAGAATGAGAACAATGGAGGCAATAACAGTGGCGGGAGTGATGGTAAAGGTAGAGCTTTTGTCATTGGGTCGGGCCAGGCCCTCAACAATCCGAATGTGGTTACTAGTAAGTTCCCTGTGAACGACTATTTTGCTTTTGTTTTGTTTGACACTGGAGCTGATAGGAGTGTATCGAAAGCCTTTAGTAAACTCTTAGACTTAACTTCAACCCTGTTAGATGCTAAGTTTCATGTTGAATTAGCCGACGGTAAGTCTATAGAAACAACGCATGTACTAGCGGGATGTAAGTTGAAACTGTCAGGTCATACTTTTGATATCGACCTCATACCCTTTACGCTTGATAGTTTCGATGTCGTTGTCGGCATGGACTGGCTACCCGAGAATAGAACGGAGATTATATGTCACGTCAAGGTAGTCCATATCACTACCTCTTCCGGCGAAGTTATCTCGATTCAGGGCTAGAAGAGCGGCATGACTACAAGTGTCATCACCCTCATGAAGGCACAGAAGTATTTACGAAACGGTCATCCGGCGATTTTAGCTCATATTGTCGAGAAACCCGCGGAGGAGAAGCGAATCGAAGACATACCGATTGTGCGAGATTTTCCAGAAGTCTTCCAGGAGGATTTGCCTGGACTCCCACCTATTCGACAAGTCGAGTTCCAAATCGATTTAGCCCCCGGTGCTGCACCCATAGCACGAGCCCCGTATCGGCTCTCACCGGCGGAGCTTTAGGAGTTGTCCACTAAGCTACAAGACTTGTTGGATAAAGGTTTCATCCGACCTAGCTCATCACCATGGGGAGCCCCTGTCTTATTTGTTCGAAAGAAAGACGGGACTTTCCGCATACTGAACAAGGTGACAATCAAGAACCGTTATTCCCTACCCCGAATTGATGATCTGTTCGACCAGCTTCAAGGATAGAGTTACTACTCGAAGATCGATCTGAGATCTGGTTACCATCAATTGAGAGTGTGCGAAGAAGATATTTCAAAGACGGCATTCAGAACTCGGTACAGTCACTATGAGTTTTCGGTTATGCCTTTTGGCTTAACCAACGCGCCAGCTGTATTTATGGACCTCATGAACAGAGTATGCAAGGCGTACCTCGACAAGTTTGTGATTGTTTTCATAGATGATATCCTCTTTTACTCCAAGAACAAGACCGACCATGAGGAACACCTAAGGTTAATCCTGGAATTGCTAAAGAAGGAACAACTGTACGCTAAACTCTCGAAATGCGAATTTTGGCTTCGCGAGTTTCACTTCTTACGGCATGTGATCAATGAGAATGGTATCCATGTCGATCCCGGCAAGGTAGAGGCCATCAAAAACTGGGAAGCACCTAAGACTCCAACTGAGGTGCGATAATTCCTAGGACTGCTGGCTACTGCCGACGTTTCATCGAGGGATTTTCGAAGATTGCTCAACCCCTCACCGCATTGACACACAAGAGTACTAATTACAATTGGGGTGACGCGCAGGAGTCTGCCTTCCAACTATTGAAAACCAAACTCTGTAGCGCGCCTATCCTAGCCCTCCCCGAGGGAACAGAGAACTTTGAAGTGCACTGTGATGCATCGATACAGGGTCTCGGTTGCGTGTTAATGCAACTCGAGAAAGTTATAGCCTATGCCTCTCGACAGCTACGGATCCACGAGAAGAACTACACGACCCATAACTTCGAACTCGGAGCTGTGGTGTTTGCTCTTAAGATATGGAGGCATTACTTGTACGGTACCAAGTTTACCATTTACACCGACCACAAGAGCCTCCAACATATCTACGATCAGAAGGAGTTGAACATGCGACAGCGTCGTTGGGTCGAGCTACTTAAGGATTATGACTGTGCCATCATGTACCACCCGGGCAAGGCCAATGTAGTGGCCGATGCTCTCAGTAGAAAAGAAACCGATAAGCCTAGACGAGTGTGAGCATTACAAATCACGATTCATGCCAACTTACCTGATCAGATTCGTGATGCTCAACTCGAAGTGTTGAAAGACGATAACCTCCCATCAGAACTCATGCGGGGCATGGACAAGCAGCTTGAAACCAAATCGGACGGGGTCCGATATTTTGAAAACCGGATTTGGGTCCCTCGATACAGACACTTGAGAAATCTGGTGATGGACGAAGCACACAAGTCCCGATATTCCATTCACCCTGGCTCAGATAAAATGTACCATGACCTAAAGGCACTTTACTAGTGGCCAAACATGAAAGCCGACATTGCCACCTACGTGAGAAAATGCTTGACTTGTGCAAGAGTCAAAGTGGAATATCATAAACCATCTGGTCTACTATCGGATAACTGAGCGTATTGGTCCGGTAGTGTACCGATTGGATTTACCAACGGAACTCAGTGGCGTACATAACGTTTTCCACGTATCCAACTTGAAGAAATGCCTTTCTGATGAAACACAGGCAGTATCTTTGGGCGAGTCGCAAGTCGATGAACAGTTACGCTTCATGGAAGAACCAGTCTAAGTTTTGGATTGGGAAAACAAAACACTCAAGCACAGCAAGATCCCCATCGTAAAAGTCCATTGGAACTCGAGACGTGGACCAGAGTTCACGTGGGAACGCGAGGATCAAATGATGAAAAAGTATCCTCACCTTTTCGATTGACTAAACACCGAAAACCGCGAAAGTCGACAAACCGTCAGAACACACCGGAGGTATGAATTAAATATCGGGACGAAATTTCTTTCTACTAGGGGAGGACATGACAAACTGAAAATTTTTGCCTTTTTCAGACACCCATCGCGACTTGACTCAAATTTTCGGGACGAAAATTGTTTCAACATGGGAATGATGTGACACTCGTCAATTTCAGGTTAACTCCGTAAATCCGAACTCCGTTAATTCAAACTTAAGATCACACGAACTGTAACGCATATCTCATTACATTTAAGTTAGGGTTTTAAATGGCGCTTGACAATCACTACACAAGTAGTCTTTCGAAATTTCACCGAAACACACACGAGTCGACTCAAACCGTTGGTGAACAAACGACAAATATCAAAACAATAAGTATTTAATAATTATGTGTTACTTGATATTCATATATAGAACACAAAAATTTAAGAAGCAAAAGTCTATTGTTTTATACTAGAAATTGATTACTATAAGTTAAGGGGGTAGGTGTAACAAATTAATAATATAATCAACTTATTAAACAAACCCTAATCCCCTACCCCCTGCATACGATCGTCCCCCTCCCTCTCATCCTCTTGGCAGCACCTACACACACACACACATACAATCTCTTTCAAGCTTGTTTTGAAGAATCAAAGGTGCTAGCTAGGTAGTTTACACTCTCTCTAGCCTATTTATTGATTTAATTGCATGATCAAGCTTAATAAACATAAACCCTAGATGTTAAAATTATTGATTGTTTATAGATTATGAGTCTAGAGGGTTGCTTGCATGGTTAATTATTCATAGATTGATAGTTTGTTGAGTTTTGATGAAAACTGATGCTGGACAGATTCTTGAATTCGTTTTCAAATGGCTGTAACTCGATGTTAATGTTATATTTTGATGATATTGTTGATTCTATAATATACTAGGTCGAGTCTAGTTTCTGAAAATTCCGAGTTTGTAATTTTTGGACGTGTAAAAGTTAATTTTTATTATTTTACAAAACTGTTGTGCAAGGCTGATTCGGGAGACATGCTGTTAGGCTGTTTTGCAACTAAGATATTTCATAAACGACAAGACCAAACGGGTTGTTTTTACTTCTGGAAGTTAATATTTTGAGTTAGGAATCTAACATAATTGGTCTTGCATTAATTGGATTTGTCATTTAACGGGAATAACAAATAACATTCTGTTGCGCATGATAATGATTTCTGTGTGTTTGCTGTGATGTTTTGATTATTGTGATAAAACCATAGATGAAAAAAATATAATAAAAATATTCTTAGAAACCTAACTCACGTGTATTTCCGTGATTATTTTTGGTGATTTATTTGACATGTTAGGATTTACTAAATAGAGTAATCTCGTCGAGTGAAAATCTGCCAGGACAATTTTGCTGCTGAATTACTTGAACTATCATGAAAAGTGCATAGCTGATCGATGTTTGCTATGTTTTGACCAAATTTCCCTTGTGAGGGATAGATGCTAATAATGTACAATGTTAATACTTGACACTTAAGTAGTTGTTCACACATATAACGTATCACCACCGTGTTTTCGAGTCGCACTTATTTTACAAATGAAGCACGAAACGCATCTCATGCATAAGTTATATGTGTCGAGTCTAGGGACTCACTCGTAGTAAAAATACTTAGAAAATCTCATTTTTGTTTTAGAGCACTAGTGAGGATTTTTCTGTGACGCACCCCTTTCTCGGATCTTTTATTGATTATCTTCGCAAACAGTGAGATTCACGTCCCCTTTTACTCTTTTTAAACGCTTTTGTTAGGGGGAGATAACATTCTCCAACGCTGTAGATTTTGTTAACTGGCAAACGAACCAACCAAAGTCCTTCATAACATCGAACCGGTTAATATTTGTATAATAGCGAGTCACTGTTGAGTAGTACTACTGGGTTTGACAAACCCCACCCAACTCTAAACTTGATTGTAGGTCGAGTGGGTGTAATCTTGGCTAACACATTAACATGGTCGTGGTTGTCATGGTGGTAAAGCAATTGATAAACAGTCAATTTCGGTGTCAAACACTTAGTAATACATGCTTGATAGGTTAGCTACCTATTGATATATAATTGACTTAACACTATCTGGTAACGCAAAATGTAAACGCAAACACTTTATTTATATAAACATGTGAACTCTCCAACCCTGTGTTGACACTTTTAGTATGTTATTCTCAGGTAGCCGAGGCGGGCGCGCGGTATAGGAACATGCATTCGCTAAACACCATCGCTTTGAAAACTTCTTTTAATTTTAATCTTAATAACTTGGGTTTTTAAGTCGTCTTGTGTGGCGCAAACTTTTTGGTTGACAATTTACGCTTTCGCATTTTATTTAAGACTTAATGTCTTGTTGGTTTGAAAACGTTAAACATGGTGTTTGATTATGACTAATGATTCTGATCCTGTTAGTTCACACCCTCTGACGGTAAAACTCCGTTAGTGGATTTTGAGGGTGTGACACGTATATTAAACGTCAAGTGCTTAAGCATAACCGGTTACACAATACACCGATATCTCTCTCGTCTATCTCCACAGGGCTAACCTATAATAAACCTAATTACATTGTTTATATAGGTACTACAGACAAGCCCAAAATAACCCAAAAAATATAGAATCCATACTAATACTAGCCCAACACAACCTACGGCGGAAATGCTGGGGCGTGAGTTGATTTCTCACAGCTCTCAAGGTACTATCATGCAATAATTAAATTATAATATCTATCAATTCCAATTAAATAAATCCAACAATTTTCAAATACCAAGTACATGATCCATAATTATGATAAGTAAAGACAAAAATAAAAATTCAAGTTCTTGCTTCTTCTCTCTACATGAAATCCTAAATTTTCTTCCAAACAAGCTTGAGAATTATATCATACGATGACCTACATATGCGTTAAAAAATACAAATAGGTTTTGTCAATGCTAGATTGAGTGAGTAAAACACCACATGTTTATGAATATATAATAATAATTACAAGTGCCAACGTGTCAAGTGAGATAAGCAATTTAACCAAATGAGCAAGTGAATATGTTGCCAGTAAGCTCGATGCTAGATGAACTGGACGACGGATAACACGACGGGCGTATGATCATACTAGTTTGAGAATATGTTGGACCTCTCCAAAATAGTAAAGCATATAAACATATAACATGTTAGGCATAAACTTTTAAACACACATGACTAACAGTTGCAAGTTGAGTAGTATATAGTAATAAAATATCTACTAACGCATATGTCCCCAAAACAGTACAAATGAGTAAAAAGAGGGGAGTAAGATACTCACCTTAGTAAACTAGTAGTTTACCCGTCCGGTGGACGGGAATATTAACACGAAATGTGACGACTAACTCCTCCTTATGATACTTGCTAGTAGTGAAACACAAGCATACTTAATCCTCCTTACCATAGGCAATTAGGCACCCAATTATCTTTTGAGTCATCTTGAAAACTACCAATCTTTATCATGTCATCCTAGTGCCTTGGACCATCTGTTAATTCTTTCAACCTTACGAACCTATGACAAAAGATGTTAATAAATTATTAAGTACTATCAGTAAACACAAGTATGAAAAAAGCATTCATTTCCAAAAACTTAATAACAAAATTCACCATGACACAAAACTATATACAAAAAGAAGGTTGTGTGAATCTAATCTAAACTAAAGTATAAAATGATAGATAATTAAGTCCAAACATAACTTCAGTTCTCCGAGTCCTTAAATCCGTGCATTATGAATTATAGCTTAATGTCTATTTATTTAGTCATATGTAAATTTATTAATGTATAAACGAATGGTGGTCACCATTGATATGATGACCCCACTGCAAAGTCCCAAAATGTCTACCACGAAAGCATTGAGACGAGAAACCAGATAAATCACAACATATAACAATCTGCTTTCAAAAACTTAGGGAGATAATAAACTATCTCAGGTTTCCATATTTGGGGTTTAAAACTCATGTTCTAAAACTTCTATTTACTAACGTAAGCTTAGTTAAAAAAAACTTAAAATACATTTTGCAAATTATCCTAAATCAGCAACTGACTTTGTTAACGCTAATGGTTGTGTGTGGCGTTCTTAAATAGAAGATAAACCAATAAGATAAAAATGATTCAAGTTCAAAGTATGCAATTCGATGATTAATACTAAGGATACATGATAAAAAAGCAAAACTGTGTAGAAATACCTCTCGTTGATGAGTCTCAATCAGCTTCAACTCTCACTCTCTCTCAAAATTTGATTGGATGTCAAAAAGATTCGCAACTTCTGCTTGTATAAAAAACAGTTTATAATAAACATGAAGTAGCAACACAGAAATCATCATCAAGATGGGAAAGATAAATTATTAAGGACTTGGATTCCAAGTTTGTACCAATTTGAATGGGTGTATTTGGAGTTGACATTATGCTCACACTATCCCCATTCTATATCATTTACAAAGTCGCAAAGTTAAATTTGCTATCAGAATTCAATTTAAGAAAATCTCTATCTTTGGTTTGGTTTCGGTTTTTGACTTTTTATTTTGTTTCGTTTCAGTTTTAATTTTTCGGGTTTTTAGTTTCGTTTCTGTTTTAGTTTTTCCAGTTTATAGTTTCGGTTAAGTTTTTGTCTTTTCGGTTTTTATTTTTGGGTTAGTTTCGGTTCAATTTTTTTGGTTGTTTTCATTTCATTGTTTTTGTTTACTCTTTTCAATTTCGATTCACTTAGGTTTTTTTAGTTTTGGTTTCATTCTTAATAATAATATAGTACCAAATGCCATAATAAATCAGGCTTGAGTGCTTGACTTTCTAAAGTCAACTATAATATCATGAAATACTAATTACATCACAAACTGATTTGGCTAGGTCTCAGCTCAAACCGAAATAATAATCGAGAAATATCTAACTTTTTATAAAACTGTTTGGTTTCGGTTTTATTGGTGTTTGGTTTCGTTTTGGCTAACCTACGGTTTCTTTTTTTTTTTGTATTGGTTATGTTTCAATTTTCTGGATTTTTGTTACAGTTCGGTTTAAGTTGTTTCGGTTATTGGTTTCGGTTCAGTTTCAGTTTTCTCGGTGTTCTATCTCTTTTTTTGGCTTCATTTTGGTAAAAAACAAATTTGGTTGTTTTCATATTTTTTTTGTTTCGATTCTTCTAGTTTCTGAGTTTCGGTTCAGTTCGTACAGACAAAGAGATGATGCTTGGCTCGTCCTAGTAATAATTTAATACCGAATGCCCATAATAATTAGGTTTGACTTTCAAAAGTCAACAATAATATCATGAAATATTAATCACATAATACTCTAGTTTGGCTAAGTTTGGAATCAAACCGAAACAAAAAAAACAATTTTTGGTTATCATGAGGTTTCAGAAACCATTCTGTCGGTCCCCTCGATTTCAGCTTGATCTTAATTAATCATGTCATAACTCACACAGATTAACGTGTTGACAAGAGAGTTAATAACGGGTTGCTATATTTAGAAAGATATATGTTTGTTAAAGGCGGAATCAATAACAAACATACGGTTGCAATGAATAATCAAAGGTAGAAAGCACACTTAAGATTCACTCAAAAGATTTCCATTTATATAATATTAATCATACAAAAGGATAATCGATTTAGGGTTTTCTAGGAATCCTAAGACAGCCGTCACACAATATTCTCTCAATTAATGTGTCTGTCTTATCCGTATTGTGCCCCCTTGGCGGCGTGCCCTAAACATTCTATTTATAGGTCTGCCAACCTAGGACAGCTGTCATTCCTTCTAGAAACCCTAAATACAGTCACACATATTCAAATTACATATTCAAAATAAACTAAGTGTAAAACAAGTCTTCCGGGTAGGCTTTGCATCAGTCTTGTCTTTCCGAGTATGCTCGGCCATCCTTCAATACTTAGTAACATTGAAGTGTGCTCGGGTACAGTTTCCGGGTAGACTTTACTTAAAGAGTATTTCACTAAGTAAAATACTCACCTAATAGACTTCAGTCTTCTTGACTTTCCCAGACTTTTCCCGACAACTTCTTACGAGCAACCTTGTTCTTCAATGATCCATTTCAGCTCCTTGCTGTAAAATAACTTATTAGCAAAGTGTACTCGGGAGTACTGTTCCTTGCTTGAGATGAACCTTGCCCGATATTACTTAGAGATATTCCTTTAGATTATCAAGCATACTTGGATCATACTTATTTATGAATACCTTGCCCGGTCTTCCAATCACTTGGCTTCTTGGACTTGGTTAACCAAACCTTACTCGGAAGAGTAATATACTTGGATCTGAAGAACAGACTTGCTTGATAAAGTGAACCTTGCCCGGATTTACATAAACTAGTGTACCTTACTCGGCAATTCACTAATTTGCAAACCCTGCTCGGATATCAACTTAAGAAGACTACTTGAAGTAAACCTTGCCCGGTAGGCAAAATATCATACCCGGCTAAGTAAAAGCTTGCTCGGATGTCTAAGGTGTGCTCGGATCCATTACTTAGCGAATTCAGAGGAGGTTGAAAAGATTCCAATCTTCCATGTACTTCATTTTGGTCAAAACTTTGTGTAACGATTCCGACGAAACCCGGTATACCCTAACCGGTAGACAATAGTTACGTCATATTTAATGTCGGGTACATGAGTTACCATAGTAATTATACAAGAATACATGGTTCACTGTATTGATTGTACGTGAATATATAATTCATCGTATTGAATATGCGATTAATCGATCGATAGTTATTGAAACCCGAACGAATCGAGGGTTTAATTATAGACGAGATATATAATATTTAGTGATGTTTACGAAGTATTAAAGCTTCGGGATAAGTGAATTAAAGCACAGAAAAAGAATTTCGATTTAATGGTACGTCGGTACATTAAACGAAACCTTTAATACCAAACCGAGCAAGAGATGATCGATCAAGCCGAAAAAGATGCGCGATAATTAATAATATGATGTTTTAAGTTAATAAATGTCATGGTTTAAGTTTTTAAAGATTTTAAATCGGTTTTATATAAATTTCATTTTTAAGCCGAAAAACGACCGTTTTAGCCTCGTTTTAAGCCGAATTAAACATTTAACCGAAAAACGAACTGAACCAGATTATCCAAAACATTATCCGGATTACGGGAATCCAATTGTGTGGCTAGGAATGGAGAAGTGGGTCCCACCCCACCCCTCTAAGAAGCCGATCGGACCACCACCCCCACAAACTCACTTCATTTTCTTTTTTTACAACAAACATATCAACAAACCTTCATCTCCTCTTCGCATATAATCCAAAACCGAGATTTTGGAGCAAGAAAACAAGGTAAAGAATCGAGTTAATCACGTTTCCATTTCCGTTTTTTGAGTTTATTTGCAAGAAAATGAGGTTTCAAAGATGAAAACCGATTCTTGCATGATCAAGTGATGTATACGGGTTATACAAGGGATCTTGGTCCAAGAAAGGAGTTAAACGGACCAAAAACGAATTTTTACGGTTTAAATCTTTGTTTTTGAATCATAACCGAAACTATAGTGTAAGAGGCTTGATCGTGAGTGTAACTTGCTTGGTATTGTGGTATGTTGGTTGTAGGTTCTGTGTTTAGTGGTAGATAAGGCGGAAAGACGAGTTTGTTGCTTGTAGTGGCGGAAAACGAAAGGTATATTCGGTTATGTTCGGTTTTGGAATTTTTGGACAGATTTTTGATCGTTTGGAGTTAGGTCATGAAATTTTACAGAGGTGTTAAACACATGAAAATAAGAGTTCTGTGAATTTTTGGTAATTTTAGGATAAAGGATGAATATTTGGTGAATTTAATGCTCGGTTTTGGCCAAAAATGGTGAAAAATAGTTAAATATCATGAAAAATTCTGGAAAATTGCAGATAAGCTTTTTATATCATTTATAAGTCACACACAAAATTTGCGGTCCGTTGGAGAAGTCTAAGTAGGCTTTTCTTTTAAACGAGTTCTAGGGTTTTTAGCTCGGTTTTAGTGAAAATGGCATGTAAAAGGGGATTTTGGTTCTGGAAAAATTACAGGGGACTATGTGGATGGCAGGGGACATCCAGGAAAAATTTGGGATTTTTCTAAGATCGTTTGATATTTACGACATATATAGTGTTTAAATGGTGTTTAAAAATAGATAAATAAATTTTAAATATAGAATTTAATTCTGGAAATATTTTTATAAAATTCCCCACTGTCAAAAAGTGATTTGTGCAAAATTTCAAGATCCGAGATTAAACGGATAATTATTTGTGCTAATTATCAAACTTTTAAACTTAAAACACGTAAACCGGTGAAGTTCGCTTAAGCGAGCTGACTGGTGTATAAAAACCCTAAAAATGAACTATTTTCATATAAATGAGTTAAACAAGTGAAAATAAATCATCCGAAAATAATTCGGATGATTTGAGTAATTTTTGTCTGATTTAACAGTTTCCGGTACGCTAAAGACGGAAACGGGTCCCGCGGCCAATCGGGGCGTCTAAACCGAGCTCAAATTTCACAACTTTACTTAAACTATCA
This sequence comes from Bidens hawaiensis, assembly GCF_021521415.1. Lineage (NCBI taxonomy): Eukaryota > Viridiplantae > Streptophyta > Magnoliopsida > Asterales > Asteraceae > Bidens > Bidens hawaiensis. The sequence continues at coordinate 173,461 of NW_027496335.1, forward strand.
GTCAACGACTATTTTCGGGTCGTGTGTGACCAAACTCATTTTTGAAGCATAAAAAGGGTAACCGTGCTAGGCACGCAAAACGGGGAAAACAAGCTATTAGAAAATTTGACTGTTGAACTCTAAACGACATCACAATCTGAGTCCGGAGAAGTGTTTCTGGGTTAACCTTGCCCCCAGAACGGGTACAGTACTGGGTTAACAGTGTCCCCAGATGTACCGGTTAACTTGGTTAAAGTTATATTAATAATGAGTGTATAGTAACGATCGTAGGGATCATATTACAGATTGGACGTGTTAATTGATAATGATTGTTGTTACCTGCTTGCATGTGCTAAGGTGAGTTTCACGAGCCCCTTTTTCTGAATTGTTTTCAAATACTTTCCCGGGGCGGAAGCATGTTACTATTGAAATGTTTAAATACATACTGAACGCATGGATTTGCGTGTATTTATAAATATTTGATTGTACGGGAATCGTACGGAATGGGTACAGTACTGGGTTAACTGTGTCCCCAGATGTCTTTGGAAGTGTTACTGGGTTAACTGTGTCCCCAGATGTCTTTGGAAGTGTTTCTGGGTTAACGTTGCCCCTAGAATGAGTACAGTACTGGGTTAACAGTGTCCCCAGATAATATTATATTATGATATGGATTTATCATGGTTTACTCAAATTGTGAAACTCACCAACTATTCGTAGTTGACCCGTTTTCTCACATGCTTTTCAGGTACAATTAAGATGAAGTGATTGCTTACGTGCTAAGTGCTTGATGTGTGTAAGATTTGCGTGCAGGATGTTAGGATACATTATAACAAATAGAATTGTGTATCGTATTGTATGATGTGTGTATCACCTAGACGGTAATGAAATACGAGATAATGTAATTTTGAAGTATATTAATGCATTCAGTTTTCTTTATAAACAATGTGGTTGATATCAGAGGTGTCTGTTGCATCCCGTTTACGTTTCCGCTGCGGTTGCGGGGTGTTACACTTTGACTCAACAATCTCCCCCTTAGGTCAATTTCTTGACCCAACAATCTCCCCCTAGATTGGAACACCTCAGCTGACCCAAAACATTTCTATGGTTACTTACACTCAACAAAAATACACATCAAATCAAAAAATTACATATTCAAATAACATTAACAAGATTACATAATCAGAAAGTTGTCCGAAGACATTACAAAACAAAGCCTATACTATTAATCTTATCTTCTTCTTGCATCATGAACGGCTTGTCTTCTGTTGATTAGCTCTGAAGCAGCTTTCATCTTGAAGATATTAAGGGCTTGGTAATGAATGTGACTTTCTGGTAAGGCCAAGTCCCTTATATCCATGAGATCTTCACTGTAATGAATGTGTCAAATCTTCGTCTTCCTTGATAATCCCCAATATCTTTCCATCTGAGTTTCTCAGTAAGAAGTGATCGGCATTCTTTTTGTATTCAATCTCAGCAATTATGCCATTCTTCTGTACTGTGTAGTTGGGGCGTCTCATCCTTCTTCTCATACTTATGCAAGCATTCATGTTGGATAATGGATTCTGATCTCGGACATTCATTTGATAGTCTCTCTCGGCTATGTCCATTCTTTTCAACTTTGAAATCCTTCTTGATTTGTGAGACTGAATCACTCATTTGAAATCCTTTATCAGCTTCTTCATGCAGGTACTTTGATAGATCATTCATTTGTCTACCTGCAGATCTGTTCCTGTTTCTGTAGTCATTCAAATGGAGTGTGGCCATCCTTCTCAACTGTTCTTCATTAAACTCACGGAAGTCACTTCTAACCACAATCTCTCTTAATAATCTGCTCTCCATAATCACCTTGAGGGTATCAGTGACAGAATCATAGTACAGTTTTCTTGGTAGATCCACATTTGATTGTGGTCTTGTTCTTTGTTGTGCTGAACTGCTTGATTTACCTCTTCCTCCTTGACCTCTTCCATCTCCATACACATTCATAATCATATTCAATGCATTCACATTCTCACCTTCTACACCTGAGACAGTTGGCATAGAATCATTCTCCCCCTGATTTGGAGCAGCTGAGGTCTTCTCAACCTCCTGCTCCAGGGCCTGAATTTTCAAGTTTGCCTGCACCAACTTCTCTAACAGGATCACATTCTCCTGTGTTATTTCCTCATTCCTTCTTCTCAACTCAGCATTTTCTTTTATTAGGGTCAGAAGGTCAGTTTCAGTGTGTGGTGATGTAGGTGGTGTTGTGAAGAATTGTTCATAATCAGGTTGTTCTGTGGTGTGAGTTTGGAAGGTAGATGGTTGTGGTGATTGTATATGAGGTGGGCTAGAAATATCTTCTAATCATCCCTTCTGTCACATGTATTTCTTGACCAGCAACGGATGCTTCAATTCTTTTCCCATTGATGTCTTCTACAAGTTCAGCTGATCTCCAAAAATCAAGTGAGTGATTTCTATAGATGATAGGATTTTCAGTAAGAGCAAAATTGACATTTGATTGAGCCATTCATCTGAATATTGGTGCCACAGGCTCATTGTCAGATGTGACTTGCAGAAGTGCACACATATTATGTTTCTTTTCAAAGAAATACTTTGGCTGTTCTTCTTATGCCATATCTGAAACACATAAACAAACACATTCAAAGTGAAATTAGTCATAAATTTCAGTACTTTAGATAATTTCAAGTTATAAAAAATGAAGAAGAAAGAAAGAAATCTTCATGAACCTGTTCTTCGACAAATTAATAACCTAAACACATAAACAGAGTATTAGTAATCAAGAAAATAATCAAATCCCATTATAGTCTAATCTTGATCGGAAAACACATTATTAATGCTTACCGAGTCGGAATTAGAGGGCTGATAAAAATTAGGGTTTGGATTAAAGTTGATTACGATAAGTCGGTTAGGTTTCTTTGCGAGTAAGCAGTTGCAGTGGAAGGAGAGAGAGAGGAAAAAATAATGTTGAAAAATTTGCCTAACTCCCTCTTATATACCTTTTGAAAGTGAGTTTTAAATGCTTTTTGTCATTTTGTGAATTACTAGCTGTCAACCAGTAACATTATCCACTTGATATATTAAAAACATTTAATTTCATTTAAGTTCAAAAGACCTTACTGGAAAGATTAATATATCCAAAGTCTACTCGGTATACTTCCACTTACAAACCTCACCCGGTAAAACTTTGCTTGAAAATTTTCAATTTTGAATATACAAAGTTTGCCCGAATTCGTCTATTTATAAACCTTGCTCGATCAAGCAAATTAATTTAAAGTTAAGACATAATGAAGAAAGCTTACCCGAAATACTAGATTTCTTGAGAAATTAATCACAAGACAAATAATCAAGTATAAACATCAAATAAACATCCTTACTAGGAATCAATTAAGACACCCATATAGATTTCTCAATTTCAAATTAAAATTTATCTAGCATAAACCCTAATAAAAATCATAATCAATTTTATCATACTAAATACAAATTCAATCAAGCATACTTGAAAATCATAGTGAGCCCGAGCAACCATTCATGAGAATAGTGTGCCCGAACACCTTCTAATGCAAAGTATACCCGAATAACCATCATATAGTACAAAGTGTGCCCGGAAAGGATTTCCAGCAGACAGTGTACTCAGAAAGTTAAGTTTTGAAATTTACCAAGTATATTTAGGGAACAAAAGTGTACCCGAAATATAAAGTGTGCTCGGAAAACAAAGTTTGCCCGAAAACACTTGTAATTTCAAAGAAACATACACACACATATCACAGAGCATGCTCGTAATGAAATTAAAAACACATAAACTTTTAAGCGTGCTATAGTCTAAAATTTCATAGAGCTTGCCCGAAAATCCTTTGTTATCACTAAGCATGCTAGGATAAACACATTCATTCATCAGGTATGCCCTTACCCGAGGGATTTCAAAATGTCAAACCATACCCGAAAAATGACAAACTTAAATAGTAATATCTAAGCATGCTCGGAAAGATTAACAAACCTTTCCTAACGGCATATTCACACAAATCACAAATCTTACTTGATGTACTTGACTAAGTTCATAAAGTTCGCTTGGAATCACAATCAGCATATAACATGCATAGCTTGCCCGAAACAAGAATTTCATGTTAAAAGATAGCTATAACAACACATAATCATCTCAAGACTTCAAGCATGCTCGGGAAATGAGTACAACAGTGTACTCTACCCGGAAAGTGTAAACACTTCAAAGCATGCCCGAAAATCATAAAGTTAGTCAAAAATGACTAAGCTTACTCGGAAAGGTTGAAAATTATCAAACCTTACTCGAAACAACATATTCACACATAATCAACTGTTTTGTACCTGGAAAGGTTGTAAATCATTAAACCTTACCCGAAAATACATATTCAAACAGTTTGTGCCCGGGAAGGTTATAAGGCATCAAACCTTACCCGAACTTACATATTCAATCTATTTTAGACAAAATGCAACACTTTTTGACTTAAACCACTTTGTCAAAATATATTTTTCTTTTCAGATCATAGTTTAAGAGCAAATGGTGCATTTAGAGATCAAATTTCAGTTATATTTTTCTTCAAAACGGTTTCTTCCATTTTCTGAAAATGTCTCAAGAATAGGATCATATTGACTAAGTTAGCTATCTCAATACTTCACTCTCAGCATTATTATGACAACATAGATAGGTTAACAGCATGTGTAAACTTAGCATGAATTTCATCTCTTTGGTGATATGATTTAGGTTCATTTAAAGCATAATGCATTAATGGTCAACACTGTGCTATGATGCCTCTTATCTCTTCTCAAAGCTTATTTGGCTTTCCCCAGATCACCCCAATTTGACTCCAACCTCCTGTATTTGGTCAAAAATAGTTTTTGTATGACAGAACTTATTGTATTTTTGTATTTTTAGATTCAAACATATATAGAGGTTGAACATTGGACTTACAGTTAGCAACATGCCTTTCATTCAAGATGAGACAGAATTTGCCAACATCTTTGTAGTTCTTGTTGTAACCCTCTTGTTTGATAAAATATTTAAACACTCATCAACTTTTGGTTGATTTATTCATTCTTCCCCTTGTTTTTGATATTTTCTCAAATTTTCTTAAAGCATGTTCTTTGTCATATTTAAAGATGTTTCATTTTTGGTGGACCAAATAACAACATGCTCGTGTATGACTGGGTAATCACTTTTCTGCCTATCATTTGGAGAGATTTATCTTGAGACATGCAAAGACAACTATGTATCTCCACATGAAGATTAGCATATTCATTATTTTATATCACCTTAGATTTTACATCATCATGGGAAAGCAACCATACATGTTAATGACTATACTAAGGTCTTTTTAGCCTATTAATTCCATATGATCAGCTAAGTAGTCAATGTACTATCATTTCCCAATAAACACAGTTTAATGTTCAATCACCCAAATATCTCTTCATTGTCAGGTTAATGGCTATCCTGTTTGACCAAAAGTGGTCAACAAGACCAAACATACATGTGAATATATGTCCTTTCAAAGTCAGAGCTATTGACATAGTTTTAAGTGAAGGAATAAGAAACAAGTCATAATTGCCCCAACACTTAGTCATTTTCCATACTCGAGTCCAATCTTATTTTTTCATAGTGTGCTCGACACATCAAAACTTCATTTCTGCGTCATCCGTCACTGACTTGCCCTTGCAAAACTTGCTCGAATATTCACTTTGCATCTGCTGCAACAAACAATGATGAAATTGCCTTTAGTACCTATTCATTCTTGACTTGTACATTCTCCTTATCAATTTGTACTATCGGCAATATTTTTCAACAAACATCTACTGTTTTTGCAGCACGAGCACACAAAACCCTAATTTTTCAAATCCAAAATCAAGTTTCGGCATCTGAAATAAATCATTGTAGCACCATCCAAGTAATCTCGAAATCAAAGAAACATATCTTCATATCATAATCAACCTTTTCAGATCTAGAAATAATCAGATGAACAGTTTTGCCCCAAAACGAGCCAAATAACACTGTTACATCAGATCTGGACCGTTTTGACCAAATAAACATGAAATTGATGATGGATCTCCAAACGAGTCATCAACCCAAACATCAATCCATATACTTTTCTCCGAATCATCAAATAATTTCAAAACCCCCAAAAAAATAATTTCAACGAACTTCGTCATTTAACGTCCATGGTGGATTCAAGAGCAAAATGAATCAGTTCAGCGGTTAGTCTGAACGATTCGGTAACCCAGGCTCTGATACCAATTGACATGTCCGAGCCCTGGTGCGGAAGCGTGAATAATAATCAATACTAATCAACGGTGTGAAGCTCGGATCTAGGGTTAGGATCGAATCTAACTCGTATTCACTCTTGAATGATGTTAGTTGAACGGATGAGGTGTATTGGGAGAGAGCCTGATTTGATTAACAATCAACAATAAAGTAGGATGAACAATTGTAATCAAAACACAAACAAGATAGAAACGGTAGTATGAAATATTACCCGAATGATTCTTATTAAGATGAAACACTCATACATACATTCATACATACAACCAATTAAGAAAAATATCTCAGCCGCCACCAGGAGAGCTCATCCTGGAGGCAGAGACTCTCTCAAAGGGATAAAACCCTAAATCTCACATATACACAATACAGTCACTCATACTAGACAAATGAATAAAAACATCTATATATACTAGCCTAGCATGACTTGGTCTTCAAGCCATCCACCCTTGGTTGAGACCAAAATAATATATTTTTCACCCAAAGATTAATTCGATGCGTCGGTCTAAAATATAAGTCCCAACAATCTCCCCCTTAGACCGATGCCATCGAATTTCTTTCATGATCACCTCATAACTCGTTGTCTTTCATTGAAATTCTCCCCCTCACGTTATGCTTCTCCCGTTGTTCATTTTGAATCATCACTCTTATATCACTTCTGGATATAGTTGTATGGGCATATGAACGAGGCTTTGAACTTCAAAGACCAACTTCAAGTAACAAGGTCATCTCAAAAAGAAATAAACTCAATGTGATCATCAAATAATCTTCAATTCTTCAAAACCGTTTCTTCCCATGTAAATCATCTTCAAACCATTCCCTGAATTAAGATAGCATTCAAGTCAACCATAACCCGTTCTTGACTGTTCAAGTGACTATTTCATAGGAGGTTAGACTCTAATGATCATCCTTTCAACATTGTTGCTCGTGATGACTCCATCTTCTCATCCGTACTAGGAAATCTGAAAACTTACAAATGATGAAACGTCTTTGAAAAACCTTGGATTATTGATCTTGATCAACTTTTCCTTAACTTGAGTCTTTTACTTGATTTGAAGCTAGCCATTTGCAATGAAGTTCAAAGATTTTTTCTCCCCCAATTTCGTTGCAATTGTCTTTAATAAATGTGTCTTCAAATCAAGTGTGGGTGAAACAATCTTGATCATCCTCATCAAGATTGTAAAAATCTCAAATGAACATATTCAAAAGTTGGTTGACACTAAAAGTGATTAAATCCTTAAGCTTGGTCAACACTTGTTCTTGTAAAGCTTTTGATGAAGTCGTGAAATTGGATGAGGTTTGAATTCCATAAGCGGTTTGAATTCCATAAGCTTGTTGATGATTGGAGAAAAATTACCAAAATACCCCTGGTATATATCTTCCGTAGAGAACAGCTTGGTCAAACGGTCAACGGCACCAAAAATCTCAAAAGTTTCTTCAAAACTTTGAAATGTTTCACAAACTCTGTTTCCTAGCACACAATGTGCTTGGGAGCACCTTCCTAGCACAAAGTATGCTTGGTTTCATTTCCAAGCACAAAGCATACTCTGATTCAATTTCCAAGCACAAAGTGTACTCGGAAGCACTTTCCTAGCACCAAGTGTACTCGGAAAACAAAGTGTGCTCGAAAGCAAAGTGTACTCGGAAGCAAAGTGTACTCGGAAGCAAAATGTACTTGGAAGCAAAACACTTGTGATTTTTCAATTTTTCACCGAGCACAGAGTGTGCTCGGGAGCAAAAGTGTGCTCGGAAGTACTTTCTATCACAAAGTGTGCTCGGGAATACTTGTGATTTTTCGTTTTTTTAACTTAACACCAAGCATGCTCGGGAACAAAAGTGTGCTCGGGAGCAAGGGTGTGCTCGACACAAACTTGAGTTTTCTCTTCACAAACATAATTGTTCATGGCAAAACAAAGTATGCTCGAAAAAGAGTCTGCTCGAATAAATAACAAAGTGTGCTCGAGACTTAAAGATAGTTTTCTTGAGAAGACAAAGGATATGCTCTGGGTTTCACAAAGTGTGCTCGAATTTGATGTGCTCGATATAAGATGTGCTCGAAATAACCTGTGCTCGAGCAAAACAAAGATGTGCTTGGGCAAAACACCTCTTGTGCTCGAACCAACACTTAATCATTTTCCATACTCGAGTCCAATCTGATTTTTTCATAGTGTGCTCGAGACATTAAAACTTCATTTCTGCGTCATCAGTCACTGATTTGCCCTTGCAGAACCTGCTCGAATATTCACTTTGCATCTGCTGCAACAAACAATGATGAAATTGCCTTTAGTACCTGTTCACTCTTGACTTGTACATTCTCCTTATCAATTTGTACTATCGGCAATATTTTTCAACAAACATCTACTGTTTTTGCAGCACGAGCACACAAAACCCTAATTTTTCAAATCCAAAATCAAGTTTTGGCATTTGAAATAAATCATTGTAGCACCATCCAAGTCATCTCGAAATCAAAGAAACCTATCTTCATATCATAATCAACCTTTTCAGATCTAGAAATAATCAGATGAACACTGTTGCCCCAAAACGAGCCAAATAACACTGTTACATCAGATCTGGACCGTTTTGACCAAATAAACATGAAATTGATGTTGGATCTACAAACGAGTCATCAACCCAAACATCAATCCATATACTTTTCTCCGAATCATCAAATAATTTCAAAACCCCCAAAAAAATAATTTCAACGAACTTCATCATTTAACGTCCATGGTGGATTCAAGAGCGAAATGAATCAGTTCAGCGGTTAGTCTGAACGATTCGGTAACCCAGGCTCTGATACCAATTGACATGTCTGAGCCCCGGTGCGGAAGCGTGAATAATAGTCAATACTAATCAACGGTGTGGAGCTCGGATCTAGGGTTAGGATCGAATCTAACTCGTATTCACTCTTGAATGATGTTAGTTGAACGGATGAGGTGTATTGGGAGAGAGCCTGATTTGATTAACAATCAACAATAAAGTAGGATGAACAATTGTAATCAAAACACAAACAAGATAGAAACGGTAGTATGAAATATTAGCCGAATGATTCTCATTAAGATGAAACACTCATACATACATTCATACATACAACCAATTAAGAAAATATCTCAGCCGCCACCAGGAGAGCTCATCCTGGAGGCAGAGACTCTCTCAAAGGGATAAAACCCTAAATCTCACATATACACAATACAGTCACTCATACTAGACAAATGAATAAAAACATCTATTTATACTAGCCTAGCATGACTTGGTCTTCAAGCCATCCACCCTTGGTTGAGACCAAAATAATATATTTTTCACCCAAAGATTAATTCGATGTGTCGGTCTAAAATATATGTCCCAACACATTCAGTTTGGTTTCGGTTTTTATTTTTCAGCGTTTGGTTTTGTTCAGTTTTTGGTTATGGGTCGGTTTCGTTTGTGTTTTGGCATCACTCTTACAGTTTTTAATTACGGTTTGGTTTTTAGTTTCAGTTTTAGTTTTTTCTTTTTTGATTTCCTTTTTTTTTGCTTCATTTCGGTTCAGTTTTTATGATCTATTTTAACACTAAAAGAACGGCTCAACAGAGTAACAAATTATAAGCGTGTATTAAACCAGAAAATGAATTCCTCAGTTGCCTTCTATGTTCAAAATTGTAAAAGTAGTAATATTGTACCTTATCATCTAATGTCATTGCCAAAATTTACACTTTCCGAGTTGACCCGTTCCAAACACAATGCCACCGGCTCGCCCGACCTGCATTTCATATGATTATTCTCAGAGAGAATAGATGATGAACAAATGATTTTGAGGGTACCGATTGAAGATGATTATCAGACTAAAGATGATGATTTTAGGTACCGACTGAAGATGCCCAACTCGCTGTCTGCTTTACTCACAGTGTGCTTGGAGAGAGAGCCTTATAATCTGAAAAAAAGAGTCCTTTGGCATTAATATCATAAAACATTACTGTATGAAGAATGCTTCATCAAGGAAAGATTTACCTATGAAGCATCAACTCCATTTGACCGTCAACAATGCTCGATCCACCAATGGAGCTATCTACCAAAACAACTTCTGCAATCCCAAAATCAATATTAATCTAGAATCCCAAAACCCAGTTCTTGATTCAACTAAAAAAACACAAAATTATTATTATTAAAAATAACCATTTCATAAATCATTAAAATAAACAAAATCCAGTTCTTGATTCAACTAATTTTGAAAAAATAACATGTATAATTATAATTTTTGCCTATTTGATCAATAATAGCTGATACTGAAGAGGTTTCAATCTGCTATAACGTTCTCCATCCTGATTTCCTTCTTTGACAACCTAAGAACACTTTTGGCTAATCTAAAAATGTAAGTTAAATAATATGAGGCTAGTAAATTATATATACAATATATATACTTTACTATAATTACGTGGGAACAAAATCGCACCTTAATATTCAAGAACCAAAATCACTGACTTCTATGCATTGCCTTAACTATAGCAGAGATCTGCTATGAATAGGTAAAATCGAGCATTAACAAACACACTTGTAACAATCAAGACTCCAAATAACTAATGGTGAAATCAAGCTAGCGTGAATAGTAAACCGAGCCAACCCGTTTAGACCCAACCAAATTCTCTAAAATTCTCAACGATATTATCCATTATCACACTTAACATGTTTTTTTACATACTTTTTATTATTTATTACTATGAAGTATTAACTAAGAACTTGCTTTGAGGGTTGACCAACAAACCGGTTGTTTTAACACATAATCTTTTTTACCCGTGAAACATAGTGGAAGCAAAAGTAAAACTTAGAAAGCAAAAGTAAACATTTAATCTTTACACTACAAACAATATAGAATATGTATAGACCATCATCAACCCTTTGTAGACTACAACAGTAGTTGCACTAACCTGACCAAGTGGATGTAGCCTTGGATATCATATAGACTCCATGATGGGGGGAGCAAGCAGCAAGTCGTTCATACGAGCAATCTGATGGTGAATTCCCTGCAAACACAAAATTAAATAACATTTTGAAATATAAAATTCTCTGCTAGACACTTTATCAAACATTTGGTGTGTAGTACATAATAAATCAGTTTAAAAACCAAAAAATTAAACCTCATCTTTCTCCATCTTTCCTGTAACCGCCGCTCCATAGCTCGAACCTCAAGTAACACGGTACAGCAACACCGTCGATCCAATCAGAGGAAAATTAATTGACCGAATTGAGGTATAGACAAATGTCTCCAGGGCAACGAACTGTTGGTCGAAGGGAAAACGATGGTGGTCTCAGGCAGCGTTGACCATGTTCCTTCAATTGTGATTGAGATTGGGTGGGAAACATAGTGTAACCCTAACTGCGCAAGGACGAATGATTCCGGTTTTGAAAAAGCTGATTATATCAATGGGGAGATAACCGCCGGAGTAGTGGAGAGAAATTGTAACTGCCATGAAAACTGCTGGAAACTGCAACATCAATGGTCATGATTTCACCTCAGGTCTTTTCTAGGACTCAGATAGAAGGAAAATGCAGTTAAAACTATCTTCACTTTTCTCTGGCCATATAATATATAATAAGCAAATGCGAGAATGATTAGATAAGTGATGAATCACGCTCTTTGGGAAATACCGATGAGAAATCCTAATTACAATAATTGAGGAAATAAATACAAATCTAAAAACTAGATAGAGACTCAGAAATGGATGGTCGAGTATATTCTTACGATAGATAAATATCACTTAGATTTATAATAAATTTTATTATCAAAGTTTTATCGTAATAAATATGATTTTAATTATATAAAATACACAAAAATACTTAAATAAATAATTTTAGATACTTTATAGATTATATAAAGAGATCGTTATAAAAATATTTATTTTAAACTAAAATACCTATAATATATACGTTAATTATTAAATAAGATTTCTTATTGAATTAATATTGTAAATAATAAATAAATAATAATATTATTATTATTATATAACAGATAAATCTTTTTTAAACCAATATATGTTAACTAATGTGATATTCTAAGTGTGTGTGTGTGTGTGTGTGTGTGTGTGTATAGTTTTAACCAAGGATCGGGGAAACGATTAGTTAAGGTGCCGGTTTTGTTAAAATATTGGTTTATTATATATATAATATGTATAATGTATTGTAAAGGTTTAAAGTAATTAAAATATTGAATAATAAAATCCGGAAAAATTAAATTACCAAAAAAGGTTGTCGGGACTCAAACCTGCGAAGGTGGCCGACTCAACTCGACAATACAAGCACATAATCATCTGCTCTAACATATCAGTTGGTTATAGTTTGTAAATATTTAAATATAACCAGAAGCCAAAATAAGACAAGAACCCTAGATCAAACAATCAATAAATCCGTTAAGCGTTGGATCAATAGAGATTATGTCTATTGCAGAGGGGATCAAAACGAGCAAAACCATAAAATAATTTACCTTTAATAGTTAAAGGACGAAGACAATTTAATCAAAACCCGATGGACAGAAAAACCCACAAGAACACTCGGCCGATGGTCGATTAACGTAATTAGATATAGGGTTACTGTTTGTGCTGCTATAATGAGGGTGTCTGCAACTTTAATTGAATTACAATCTTGATTAAAAGGTATATTGATTTACGGGTTAAGACGGATTGTTAATGATGGTAAATACGAATCAATATGATTTCATTTTCCAAATTCAAACAATCGGTGAGCTCGATTAAGCAAGAGGTATATTAATCCTAAATCAATTCCAATATTGATAATAAGAATATAGGTCCAAGCAACTAAACGGGTATACAATATGAATATGAATACGGGTAAACGAGTTTATGGGTTTAAAGGTTATAAATCCAGAATTTTCTATTTAGTCCCTAAAGTTTGGATGGGGGTATAAAAATAGGTTAAATTATAGTGTATAGTAATAATTAAATATACATCAAAGTTAATTATTATATATTAAATAAATATAATTAAAAAAATACTAACAAACAAATAAATACTCGATAGACGCGATATTTTGTCGTTTAAATTTCCCGAACATAAAAACAGGCTGGGTAACGTATAAGAATACTAATTAAAAAACCAAGTTGTTACAGTATCCCCTACTTTTGAGAATTTCGTCCTGAAATTAAAGAATAGCATAACAAAACCGTTAACTTTTGAGGAAAAGAAAACTTCTAAATATAATTTAAAAAGTTACCATAGTACAGAATTTTGAATAGTTTGAACAACGCTCCAAATGAAAATCCGATAAGGGCACTTATATATAGGATGTAACATCGGCGTATCCACCATGCCTTTATCATCTTTACATTTGTACCGTTATCCCGACTACATTCGATTCTATATTATGACACAAAATCGTACGCATTATGATTTCCATGCGAGGACTTTGATATTTATGTTCTGGACCATAATTCTTTAGATCGTCGGATGGTCCACATGATTCGTCCCATCGTGTGAATTTACAAAAACGTTTGAAAATATAATTTCAATAGAAATCTTTTAGAGAAAAGAGTTATAAGAGAGACATCTTTTAAATAAAAGTTATAGTTTGATTATTTAAAATGAGGAAAACGAAATCATACTGATTCGTATTAACCATCATGAACAATCCGTCCTCGTCATCATCATACCCACTATCCCCTTATTCCTCAACCTCAGTCACATCACTATCGGGTTTGGTCTCAGCGAATTGACCGAACTTTACACCGTGTTCTTGACCCTGGTACTTGTACACACTTCTTGTTTATACCACTATTGCCTTAAATACTGTTTATCTAACCATCTTCGCATGATGAGACTCAGGTGGTTAAACAAATTCTCCTTCTTCACTAACTTCCACCGGATACACGGGTCTTGGATTCATCCTCGGCTTCTTAGCAAGAACATTGGATTGCATATGATTGAAGAACAACTTTGAGTAGTTGTACTTCTTTTGATGAGTCAATCAAGACGTAACACCAACACACTCAATTCTTAGCTTGTCAAACCCTCCTTTTTGTGAAGACAAGCAATGTGCATCTACATGAAACAAGATCTTCCAGTACAATGGCAAGTGCCTTTTCTCACATGTACTCCATTCATTGTGATACCAAATCTCTCAAAGATACCTTGCATTGTCTTCATTTGCAAATTTAGCAGACGGGTCATCAGCAATGTCTTTGTTACATCGTGATTATTTTGGATCAAAGTTGCCAAGTTCAAAAGATAAAGAGCCAAAAATGACAAATTCTAAACCTTAGGGTTGAAAATGAAAAATCTGTCTTTTTGTCCCATAGCGATACGGGACGGGACAAAGGACAAGCCCATCGCATATCACGAAGGTCTTGATTATAAACCACAGAAATGGCCACATGGCGATACGCGATCGCCAAAGAGCCAACGTTATCGACTATCGCGATGACGTGGTCTAACAGGCGTGACACGTGTCACCTGGTGGCACAATGTATCTCCACGTGGCACCGCGTCCGCCACATGGCAGAACTAAGGTTGACAGGTGATGGCTATGTCGCGATACGCGACGGGCTAACTCAAGGGCCATCGTGTATCACGGTGAGCCTCCTGAATTGCCTATAAATAGCAAATTCGGGTTTCTTCATTCTCACACCAAATTTCACATACCTCTCTCTCACTAGCATCTCTCTAAACCTCAAGAAACGTACCCTCAATCACCTCGTAAAACGTACCAAAATTCCTCGATTTCCGTGCCCAAATTCCTACAATTCCTCGAAGTAGTGCCACTTATCGACGATGTTACCACAAAGAAGGTGCTGCCAAGACGTCCTGACAATCCGCCTCGATAAGCGTGCTGCCATGTGGATAAGTATTGGTCATCTCTATAGTGTGCGAAGGAATAGGTGTCGAAGGAAAAGTGTTTGATCAAGAAGAAAAAGAAAACGAAGCGGCGTCAAAGTTTTTCTCGATTGTATAGGGTAAATCTAAGCAAAGAAAGGTAGGCATGATGCTCGAATAAAATTATAATAAAATATTAAAGGCTTAAAACCCTAAGTCGAGGATATACTCGATACATCGATAAATAAAAGAAAACATAACAAAGAAAAGAAAGGAATATGAATATAATATCAAATATTTTATTATATAGATCTTTGTTATAAATATAATTTAAGTTTATGATTAATCTTAGATAATAAAAGAAAGAAAGTATACGTTTCTTAGAGAATAACAAACGTAGGGTTTTAAAGAAAATTAAAATAAGATTAACTAAAGGTTTATCTTATAAAAGAAAAAGAAAAGTAAATAAGTTAAAAGAAAGACTTTTAATTAATAAAAAGAAAAGAAAGAAATAAAACTTTTTAACTAAAGGTTTTAAAGTAAAGAAAATATAATCGAGGTAACCATTATAAAAAGAGGCTAAAGGTCTTAAGCCGGATTGTATATCCGACTAACAAAAGTTATACTCGTACTATAGGTGCGAGATAGCAAGAAAAAGGGAAAGACCCTCGGACAGTGTATTGAAGTTGATCCAAAGAAAAAGGTGAATACGCCCCAAATTTAAAAACTTGTTTAATCGAGTCAAAAGATTTAAATATAAAGAATTACATGGGACTACGTGTCTCTAAAACGTTATAAACAAAAGTAAGCTCTAGCCCTCAGGCTGTCGTGTACATTTGTTTGGATCCTTACATATGTGGTAATAAAGTCGGTGGACACATCGCGCCACACTTGGTCATGACCTCCGCCACGATGGGACGGACCTAAGTTATGTCCGAGTGAGACTGACCATGTGTATACGTATGGTACCTAAGTAAAGTCGAACGCGGTGTTTGATGGGGTGCTTGGTGTAGAGACTTGAGTTTATAATTGTGTTTGTTTAAAAAGCTTTATTATTCCTAAGCCACGATGGGCCGGACCCAAGTTATGTCTCGAGGGGTAATCAAATAAAAGAAAATATTTTAGTGTCAGCATATTCACCAGCATGTGTTGATGACGTATTTTCTAAACATTTTTCAGGTAATCAAGAATAGGGTTTGGAAGCTTGAAGTGCTCAAGATATTCGATGGCTCGAATCTTTTGTTAACTTTAAATATAAATGGTGGTTTTGTAATTAAACAAGTAATCTTTTGTAATAACAATTAACGGGTGATTTTATAAATCCTGTCTCTTGTTAAATATATAATATTCGAATCCACGTAAAATATAAGACTTCCGCTTTTCATACATCGCACGCCTAGGCCATGGTCTGGGGTGTGACAAGTGTTGGTATCCGAGTCATCGATCTTAGCGAATTAAATTAGGTATTAAAATATAATACCTAAGCTTCGATCCAAGTAAATAGGAAAAATATTTTTACTACATGTTAAATTGAAATATGGATAAGATAGGCTGGTAAACATTTTCTATCCATCCCCAATCTAACCCACCCAATCCATAAATGTCGTTCAAGAAGATAATGGTTGGATTCATGAGAGATGCAAGAAGAGCTGGAATTCCCGAACTCCTACGGAAGGATAACATGAGCGAGGATTACTACGAGTCTTTCTTGTTGGTGCATAATGTCAGTAGTTCATAGTCTAGTGTCTGTAATCGAGTCTGTAATGTTAATTATGTTTTATATATGTCTTAAGCGAAGTTGTTAACAAGTTCGCCTAGGCGAACTTGTTAGACAAGCGAAGTTATGGACAACTTCGCCTGAACATGCCAGGCGAAGTTGTCGTGTATTTATAGTCCTAGGTTTCGGGCTGTTTAGCGTTAATCGTTTTGTTGTTCGAGTTATTACGAGAGCTGTAACGTGTGTCTGTAATAGTGATATCGTATCACGTGTTTGAGTTATAATATAACGTGTTCGTTTATCGTATCGTGTTCGTGTGATTCGTGTGTTCTACGCTCGTAACGACCTACGCAGGGATTCCGCACCTGAGTAGATCGAGATATCTCGTGCGATCCGTCCAGGGAACTTACATTTCTTCAATCAAGACCACACTATTGACCGAACCAAACCAATATACTTCCCAAGAACCGAACAGTGTTCGATCAACTTAACGGATAGTCCACCAATACAAAGGAACGATCCCCCAAGACACTCAAGAAATCACCCATCAATCATACCGATGTACCACCCATCTGAGATCCTGACATATCATCCATCTGAGATCCCGACATATCATCCTTCTAATGTTACGACATACCAACCACCAAATCCTCATCCGTCGTATGCATTCCTCTCCAACAAACAAATCAAGGAGGAACCTATGTCCGATTCGTCCGACTGGATGCAATGCCACTCAGACCAACGAAGATTGCACACTGGAACTTCTGCATTTGACTCAGTTGATTCTCACCCCAACACCTATGATGAGCCGTCCCGAAAGACAAAAATGAGGGTCATGATCTCGTATGAGAGTTTCCGAATGCACCCGATAGTGAAGGAGACTGCCCAATTAATGGAAGAAGAAGATCCTGAAGAGGAGGAAGACGTGGAAGAGGAAAAAGAGGACCCCGAGGAGGAAAAACCCAATGAAGTAACAACGCCAATGGAGGAACCGTCTAATTTTGACTGCCCACTTGGACAAGGATGTGTGCAACCGTTCTTCCACAAGAATCTGAGTTATGGCTCCGTTGATCCTTATGTGCAATACATTGAAGAACTCAAGAACAAAGCGTCATCAAGTTTCCCGCCATATCAAGTCAAGATCCCGTCCATCGAGGAAAAAGCAAATGAGATCCACGAGCAAAATGAAGCAGCCGAGGCTTTCTTCAACTACCTGTCTCCAAGAATCACTATGACATCGTTATGATGGGGTACCGCGATCCGCTACCTCGTTAAGGATACCCGAATGAGATCCTGCAATCGCAGGAAGAACATTTTGATAGAGCCTTGCATGAGACTGATGATCTGAGGAAGAAGGTAGTTGTGGATGAAGTCAAGAAGATGAAGATATGAGATAAGCTTCTTCGAAAGTGTAACAAGATGACCAAGATGGTGAAGAAATACCTGAAGGACTGAGAAACCGAAGTGAATCAAGAGTAATGATGTGTGTTATGTGTTGTAATATGTGTTTCATGTGTAATAAAGAACGTTGAAACGTTCTATGAATAATGATAAGGATATATATATCGAGTAATGATATATGTGTGTGTGTGTGTTTTGTTGTAGTGAATAAATGTAATATATTGTTGGTGCATCTTGTCAGTAGTTCAGTATCTAGTGTCTGTAATCGTGTTAGTTTGATTTGTATTGATGTTTTAGTTAACTTGTCTCACAAGTTCGCCTAATATAAGCGAACTTGTGGACAAGCGAAGTTATCAACAACTTCGCCTAGTTTGTTAGGCTAAGTTGTCGATAACTATATATGTTTGGCTACGGCTTGTTTTGTAAAAGTGGTTCAGTACGTGTAATTGTGATTTGGCTATCACGTGTTAAAGTAGTTGCAATACAACGTGTCTATTGAGTACTGTAACGTGTCTTTGTACTTGGGTTTAACGTATATCGCGTCTAACACTCGTATCGTCTTACGTAGGGATTCCGCACCTACGTAATACGAGATATTTCCGTGTAGATCCGGCTGGGAACCTACAATTGGTATCAGAGCATTTTCTCGTGATTGTGTGGTTCGGGATTATCACACGAGTGTAGAAATCGTTCCGTTCGACTATTCGCGGGACGAGTTTACGTTGAAATACCGAGTTTTTGTGTCCTACCCATCTCCCAATATCAAATATAACCCATTACACCTTCGCATACCTCGAAATACGTCAAATTAAAACCTGCAAAAACCGTTTGTTCATCAGGCGAAGTTGCCGCCACTCTTTGTAGGGTTTAGGAGAAGATATAAGTTTAAGCAAAGTTATCATTAACTTCGCCTGTCTCACAAGTTCGCTTGAATTAAGCGAAGTTGACATTAAGCGAAGTTAACATCAGGCGAAGTTAAGAAGCAAGCGAAGTTGAGGTTTAGCGAAGTTAAGCTTAAGCGAAGTTATACATAACTTCGCCTACTGAGTACTATTCTAAGTAATAAAAATTATTTTATACTTTTCTCGTGTTTTGAGTTGTGTTTCTTTCAACGATGACTTTGATAAACATCACGGAACTAGTGAAAATGGAAGTTGAAGCCGGTTCAACAACTAAGGCTCCGAAAATGCTTAAGGGTACCGATTTCGTTGCTTGGAAAGATCGGTTTGAACAGTATGTTAAATATCAAGATACTAAGATGTTGGTGTGCATACAAGATGGATACATTCCACCAACGGCCTTGTTTGAGGATCGTGATCAAATAAAGAAGTACAGTAAGATGGATGAGGAGTAGAGGAAAATGTATGAGGCAGAGAGTAAAGCTCATGCGGCGATCACTATGGCTCTTCCACAAGAGATTCTTCACACCTTCAGGAAATACAAAACCGCTAGAGAGCTATGGGAAGCGCTAGAAAATCGATATGAATGTAATGTGGGGATACGTGCATCCAAAATTAAGCTACTAAAAACCCATTTCTCGGTGTTCAAATATTTGAAAAATGAATCACTTGATGATATCATCACAAGATATTATCACCTAATGACCGAACTCAGCAATTACTCCATTGTATACAAAGAAGAGGAGATAGTAGAGAAACTCCTTGATGCTCTTCCACCGAAATGGGAAATGTACACAGTTTTGATGAGAGAAGATAAAGAGTTTGCCGATTTTGATTTAGAAACAACAGTCAATAAATTACGAACTTTTGAACATAACATGGTTCGGAAAGAGACACCAACTGATCAGGTTCAGGATCCAGGAATGTACGGTGCAAAAGTTAGTTCAAGTTCAAGTTCAAAGTCAAAATCATCTGCTTACTACTCAAAGGGAGACTCAAGCTCAAACTCAACTCATGATGGTCATGTGACTCTCAACATGGATGGTGATGTATGTTTCGTAGCTGCAGGAAATAATTCTTCAAAACCTCAAGCCACAACAGGTAGTTTTTCCTCAAATGTTCCGACTAACAACTACTCACAGATGCCCATGAGTGTTAAATCAGCTGAATAGCAGTTTGCTCTCTACGCATCCTTCATTGCATCTTACGAAAACTACATCAAAGGTAAGATAGTCAACCCTGCAACTTTAGATGAAGACTATGATCAGATCGATGCTGATGATCTAGAAGAGATGGACCTGCAATGGCAGATGGCTATGATAGTGAGAAGGGTTAAGAGATTCATGAAGAAAACAGGTAGAAAGTTCGTTGGTGAAAGACCAGGTTTTGACAAATCAAAGGTTAGATGTTACAACTATCAACAAAATGGCCACTTTTCCAAGGAATGTACAAATGAGAATCGAACGTAGCCAGAACAGGCCTGCACAACAGAATGGGGGAGGTAGTGAGAATAGGGCTATGGTTTCTAGACAGAATGGGGGATACGACTGGAGTATGCAAGTTGAGGAAGTATTTGAACAAGCTAACTTAGTTAACATCGAAACTGGAGGAAGCAAGAGGGAGACGGGGGAAAATCAAGCTTACATGGCAGAAGTGAACGATCAGCTTTCTGAGATAAGTTCTGAACTCCCTTGTATGCAATGTGAAAATCTGTCTGAACAATTGAAAACAATAACTGATCAGTTTGTTAGTTTGGAAGCTCAATTTAAAACGTTAATAGAAGATCATCATTACACTAAAACTAGAGAAAACATTTACTCGGTAAAAATAAAATCTAGTGAAAAAGATATCAGAAGTCTTAAAGCCAGTCTAGCTGAAAAAATACAAGTAATTGATCTTAGTTATGAAGTGTTAGAGGAAAAAACCAAACTAATTGCTGACAGGGATATACAGATGGCTGATTACCAGGTAAAAGTGGTAGAATTAAACAGAAAAATTGAACAATTTAGAAACTCCTCAGCAATGCTTGATCACATCGTATGTGTTCAACACTCCCCAGTTAAAAAAGGGGGAATTGGATATTCTGAAGTTCCACCACCATATAACCATAACTATACGTATGATCCTAGTAACCAGAAATCTGTTGATGTTGAAATTAGTCAGACAGTTCCTGTCAAAGTTTCGATTAAAGAACCTGAAGTTAGTAAAAGCGAAACATGTAAGCCTGTTTCAAATGTTAAGATCTCTGCTCCTAATTCTGTCTCATCAAATTCGGAGAAGACATCCGAATCTAGTGAGATAAAAGAAGAGGTAGTGTTACTAAAACGTGGGGAGGAATATAAGCCTACCAAAAAGAACTCTCCCCTAACCCGTTTGTCCCACTATATGTCAGACAAATGGGGAGTAATACAACCTCAACATCTGAAACAACTGTTGAGACGAAAGTTGAACACAGGAGTTGTTTCAGATGCAATCAAATTGGACACCTAATTGCTAATTGCCCTCTAAATCAGAGATTAAGAGGTATGAGGCCTCCGAAAACTGAGAATAAAACTAACAGTATTTACTATAATGGTAAGAATGCTAACTCTTCAAAATTCAGACATTGGACTAATCCAAGATTTCAAAGAAATCGATCTCAGTTTTTCCCAGTTAACCACCAAACAAACAGATTTAATTCAGTTGATCCACAAAGGTTTGGATGGCCTCATAGTCAATTCTTAAGAAGGTATCCTTACAGAACTTACAGAAATCATTCTCAATACGGGATGCCGTTTAACAGATTTAATCGACCCAAGACCGGTCTTGGGTCCCCAGATTTTAATCCTTTGCTTTAATCGTGCAGGAACAGTTGAACAGGACTGTAAACAATCGTTGGGTTGTAGATAGTGGCTGTTCCCGGCACATGACTGGTAACAAGAATTTGTTACACGAATGGAAACCTGTTCAAGGAGGAAGGGTAAGTTTTGCTGGAGAGAGTGGTGGTAGAATTACTGGTATTGGAACTGTAACAAATGGAAAAATGAAATTGGAAAAGGTGAATTTTGTTGAGGAGTTGAAGCATAATTTATTGAGTGTATCTCAGATTTGTGACAAAGAGTACACGGTGCACTTTACTAAAAATGAAGCATTTGTTCTGTATCCTGGTTTCAAGATACCAGAGGCATGGGTGGTGATGAAAGCTCCAAGAGAAAAGAACACATACGTCATGGATATGAGGTCAACTGAGATGACAACAGAAGAATCATGTCTTCTGTCAAAGGCAACTGAATCTGAGTCTGAGTTATGGCATCGAAAAATGGGGCATATACATCTTCGAAAAATGAACTACATTGTCAAGAATGGGCTGGTGCTTGGTGTCCCCTTGAAGAACTTCAACTTTGAAGACCAATGCTTATCGTGCAAGAAGGGAAAGCAACATAAGAAACCTCATCACACCAAGAAGGTTAATTAATTGTCAGTACCCTAGACCTACTTCACATGGATCTCTTCGGTCCCGTGAATGTAAAGAGTCTAGGGGGAACATCGTACTGCTTGGTAATAACTGATGATTACTCTCGATATTCTTGGGTATATTTTCTGAAGACAAAAGATGAGACTGTACAGTTGGTAATTAACTTGATTACTAAGATTGAGAATATTGTGGGGAGAAAGGTTAAGTATATCAGGAGTGATAATGGGACAGAGTTCAAAAACTACCAGATGGAGTTGTTCTGCTTACAGAAAGGGATAGACCACCAATTCAGCGCCCTGTATACTCCGCAACAAAATGGGGTGGCTGAGAGGAAGAACAGGACGCTAATTGAAGGAGCCAGAACCATCCTGGCTGATAGTAAACTTCCTGTGGTGTTCTGGGCTGAAGCAGTTGCCACACCCTGTTATATCCTTAATCGTGTTTTAACTGTTAAAAGATTGAATAAAACTTGTTATGAACTTATGCTTGGTTGAAAGCCAAACTTAAATGGTCTCGAACCATTCGGGTCCTCGTGTTCGATATTAAAGACGAACTCAAAATTTGGTGAGAAAGCCGACGAAGGTATTTTAGTCGGATATGTAGTTGGGACACCCAACAGACAAGTCTTTAATCTATCGACCAGCAAGGTTGAGGTGGTATGTAACACTGGCATCACAAGTTACAAACCACCAAAGCCTAGCATGGGACCCGCCGAGGCTTTCGATTATGATAAACTGTTCAAATCTTTTAATATGCCTTACTTGGATTTTGCAGCAGCTGATGAGAAAATTGCTACACAGATTCTGTATGATGAGAAAGAAAATTTTGTGCAACGTCCGCAGTACGATGAATGTCAACCTTCCTCGTCAACTGCTGCTGATACCTCTGCTGCCCCTACTGAAGACGAATTTTTCAATCCTTTTCACTCTCAACAACAATCGCCAATTGATGAACTCTCTTCGAACCTGGAAGACAATCTGCAAGTCAGTTCGGTTCCGACTACTGGAGTTCACAAAAATCACCCTTTAGAGAACGTGATAGGTGATCTATCTGACGGTGTACAAACAAGACGAAGCTTGAATGAGCACACCTGTGTTTACGCAAGCATTAAAGAAACAGGTATCATTAACGAGTGCTTGTACACCTGCTTCATCAGCCAGAATGAACCAAAGAACTATCAAATGGCTCTAAAAGACAGCTCATGGGTCGAAGCTATGCAAGAAGAGTTAGCCCAGTTCGAGAAGATGGAGGTATGGAAATTGGTTGCAAAACCGAAGAATGTGCATGCGATTGGCACCAAATGGGTTTTCAAATGTAAGAGAGATAAGAAAGGAATAATCATCAGGAACAAGGCGAGGCTGGTCGTAAAAGGGTTTAATCAGCAAGAAGGGATCGACTACAATGAAGTGTTTGCTCCTGTGGCAAGATTGGAAGCGATTCGTTTGTTTTTGGCATTTGCTGCACACAATGAGTTGAAGGTGTTCCAGTTAGATGTGAAAAGTGCGTTTCTTAATGGTAAAGTTGATGAGGTTGTGTACGTTGAGCAGCCTCCAGGTTTTCCTGACCCAGACTTTCCTGATCACGTGTACAAGTTAAGTAAAGCGCTATATGGACTACATCAGGCCCCTCGTGCCTGGTACGCAAACTTGTCTGATTACTTACTTGAGAATGGGTTCGAAAGAGGAAAGATCGATAGCACGCTGTTTGTCAAGAAAAAGGGGGGAGACTTTCTCCTAGTTCAAGTCTACGTGGACGACATCATCTTTGCTGCTTCAAAAGTCGCCATGTGTCAGGAATTTGAGGAAGTCATGAAAAGGAGGTTTGAAATGAGTGCAATGGGTGAATTAACTTTCTTTTTAGGATTGCAGGTTGATCAGAAGAAAGAGGGGATGTTCATCCATCAAACTAAATATGTCCAAGACGTTCTCAAACGCTTCAAGATGGAGGACAGCACTCCATTTGATACTCCGGTTTGCGTCAACCACAAGCTGGGTGCTGATTCAGACAGTGACGCAGATGTGAACCCCACCCAATATCGAGCAATCATAGGTTCTTTAATGTATTTAACTGCATCTAGACCTGACATTATGTTTGCAGTTTGTCTCTGTGCTTGATTTCAGGCAAGCCCAAAGGAATCTCACATGAAGGGAGTGAAGAGAATACTGCGGTATCTCAAAGGCAAGCCTAAGCTGGGATTGTGGTACACGAAAGGGGGAGACTTGGATTTGGTCGCTTATACAGATTCTGACTATGGAGGTTGCAATCAGAACAGGAAGTCGACGACCGGTGGATGTCAGTTTCTGGGAGGAAGATTGGTTTCGTGGCAGTGCAAGAAGCAGACCTCTGTAGCCATTTCTACCTGTGAAGCAGAGTACATGGCAGCATCAAACTGCTGCTCCCAGGTTCTTTGGATACAACAGCAATTGCGCGATTACAGTCTGAATTTTACTCAAACTCCTATTTGTATTGATAACACTGCTGCAATCTCAGTAACTAACAATCCCGTAAAACATAGCAAAACTAAACACATTGACATTCGTCATCATTTTATACGGGATTGTGCTGAGAAGAAATTAATAGTGCTCGAAAAGGTTGATTCGTTAGATAATTTCGCTGATCTTTTTACTAAAGCGTTTGACAGAACTCGTTTTCAAAAACTTGTTGAGCTTAATGGGATGATCAATCCCGAGTAACCGTATTTTTCGTTTTTACTTAAAAAAAAAAAACGTCACTATCGCTTAGAATTATGCCGGTTGCTTCAGTTTGAAGGACATATCTTCGGATGTATTTGGTCCTCACTTCTACCAGTAGATTATGAGGATAACCATTAACCAGATGACAGAAAGCGACTGGGGCGGTTTATGATGTGTTTTTATTCTGTAGCTGAAAAATAGTCATTCATACTTAGTTAAAAGGACGCATATTCGTATGTAGTCGGTCCAGCTGATCCATTGGATCTTCAGGATAGCCGTTTACTTGATGACTTTGACTTGATCGGGGCAATAGAATTTAAATTTTTTAAGGGAGATGATATAATTTTTCAAGTCTACTACTTCGTAAGAAGTTCCTATACAATGTTTCTAAGAAAATTGATCCAACCTTGGAAAGAGATAGACAAGCTAATTCTGTGTGCTTAACTAGTGAAGTTATTAGGCCTAAAAGACTCTAGAACAGTCATTGTATGTTATGGTAGCTTTTTATGGTGCGTAAAAGTTGAAGTGATACTAACTAAATCTTCTCGATTTAAATGGACAACTCATTAATAGTTGTGTATGCCTCCATATATATCTTTTCGAATGATAGGCAGAAAAGTGATTACCCAGTCATACACGAGCCCGTGAGTGTTCTGATTCCCGAGAAGATAGTGTGTCAAGAAACTGCAGTGATCCAGATTCGGGACTTGCAGTAGTCTACTGTTTGAAGCTATGTAAATCGTTATTAAAAAAAAATTATTATTATTAAGCCTTCTGAAGTCTATTATATAATACTTATCAATCAAGAGGCAAGAACGAGAACAAGACGAAGACTATAAAAGATCAAGATGTATTTACAGTTTAATCAGACACTACGGGTCGAGGTTAACTCGGGGTGACTTGGGGAAAGCCTAATACGCTTTGAGAATAGATAGGAGACATCACTTCTCTGATGTGTTGTACGTTTATATTTTGAGCTTAATTGAACCGAATCCGTATCACAGAAGCGATGAAAACCATACTAAGTTGTTTACCTGCTTACAACCTGTTCTTTATGTCATAATACAGCTGAACATGGATCTATGTGACAGATATTAAATTAGTATGATTCCTGTTCGGATCTTTTCTAAAACATGCTGGTTCCCGACAAGACTGAAATTTGATCCCGTTTACTTTATTTCTAAAATTATCATTGCTTATTTCGTTTATGGTTTAAAACTTGGTTACTTGGTCTTTGATCGTAACATTTAAATCTTTACAGGTAGTTTTAAAAGACTATTACATAATGTTCAAATTTATATGGGACTATTATGTATTTTTTTTAACACTAAGCGAAGTTGTTTAAGAGGCGAACGTGTTAACAGGCGAAGTTAAGGGGTAAGCGAAGTTAACCCTAACTTCGCCTGTATAATTCAAACCTATATAAAGGACAAGTCAGTCATACAGTTTTAATATAATCACAAAACTCAAGCGAACTTATCACTTTACCCTCAGCGAAGTTACATTTCGAATCAAACCTTGTTATTTTTCTCGATTTCATTCCGTTTTAAAGGTGTGTAGAGTCGGGATAACGTATAATTCATGTCGATCATGTTGATCAGATGTCATTTTGGTCCGGGTTATGACCTCGTTCATGCTAACCCTTATACACCCGCTTTTCAAACTCGTTTTTAACGTGTTCGAAGTTATGATTAGGCGAAGTTATCCTTAACTTCGCCTTAGGCTTAACTTCGCCTGATGCTTTAAATATTATTTAAAAGTTAATCTGTTGTCAGGCGAAGTTATTGTATAGGCGAAGTTGTGCTCAACTTCGCCCTATGTCTAACTTCGCTTGCCCACTAATGTTTATCTTAACTTCGCTCATGGTAATAAGCGAAGTTACGATCTGCCTTGACGATTCTCTAACTTAGACCGTTTTGGTGCAGATATGGCAGCTGTAGCAGGAGCTGGTGGTGCTGGTGGTGATGAAGGTGGTGATAACAACCGCCAATTCTTTCCGGGGCACAATATGTACATCACACTGGACCCGGATGCTAGCGGTGTTGATGATTATCGCGAGATCATCACTTTTTTGATTCGCTCGCGTATTTTCCATGCTATTACTACAACTCTGCCCATTTCTCTGCCAAACATAGAAGACGTCTGGCAGACGGTTGAATACGATTGTAGAGTCGAAACCCCAGTAATGTGCGCCACCGTTAACAATCAGATGGTGCAGTTCTCATCGGAACAGATAAGGGTCGCTTTGCAGTTTGGGAACGAAACGAGAGATGACCCTACGGACTTTGTTGCTCCATTCAGAGATAGTGCATTTTTAAAAATGGGCTATTCTGGTCCATATGGTGACACTCAGAGGCGCAAGGGATTTTTGTTGGATCAATGGCGCTTTCTCATGCACGTGATGATCGTGTGCATGTCGGGTAGAAAGGCTGGTACGGACGGTATGGGTGCCACGATGCAATCGGCAATGACAGCACTGACTTACAACAAGCGTTACAGCTTCAGTCAGATGGTGTTTTATGAGATAGACCGTCAGAGACGAGCGGTGGCTCGTGAAAGAATCTTGATGTATCCACGGTTTTTACAAATGATCTTGAATCACGTAGCTCCTTCGCTACCTCAGCGTCGACCGATTCTTTATGTAGAGAGTTTCAGCAAGAGAATATTTGCACAATGCAGATCATCAAGTGCTCGAAGTAAACCAGAGCTTCGTCCACGACATACTCCGCTTTTTGGTTATTTGATCAACCCGGCGTATGTTGCTCCTCGTGGAGACGAGTTTCGGGATCCGGAACCGCAACAGGCTGCGGTTTCTCAACCACCACCTGTGGTACAGCAGGCATTGCCTGCTGCTCCTGTTGTGGCGCCGGAGGAACACGTAGACCTTGAAGCGGCTTTTTGTGGCCAAGGATTTTTTGACATGGAACGAGTTGATCCTGAGGAAGAGGTTCAGGTTTCAGTTGCACAGGTTTCTAGTATGGATGTGCCGTTGGTAGCTACGTCAGTAGCTGATTCTGAAAGAACCGACTCTGACTCCTCAGCTGATGATGTTACTGAAGCAAGACAAATACTGGTCGCTCAAGAAAGGATTCATGAGAAAAGAAAGAAAGATACAGATGACAGTGAATCTGATTTTGAGGAGAAGTTGGGTCGTTTGATTCGTTGATCTAAGAGGTCAAGAACGGGTAAAGGATCGGGAGCTGGTGAAAGCTCGAGGGTGGTTCGTTTCTCTCCAGCTGCTCTATCTGGTATGACTATGGTCCCTGCATCGTTGCCTGTGACAGGACCGATCACCTCAGGTGCCCCCGTTTTGACAACATCATCTTCTTTTGGCATTCCACCTACCACATTTCAGCTTTCGACTCCAGAAATTGTTTCCTTGCCACCTCCTACACTTACTCCATCGGAGGTTGTTGCAAGATTCGTTGAGTCGACGCTGGTTGCCACCACAGGGTTATCTGTTACAATACCACCTGCGGTTACGTTTCAACCTGTTTCTGATGTCCCGGCTACTTTAGGGATCCCTTCACCGTATGCTCTAGACACCTCTCATATGATTTTTGATTTTGATGCAACCTTATCTGACTCGGACAGAATAGCAGCTCTTGAAAGGGTCATGGCGGAACAGTCGAGAATAAATCTGATCCAGACTCACGCTATTCAGCGCCTTTTTGCAGAGAATCAGATTCAGTCGTCCCTCCTGATTGAGCACGGTAAACGTTTTGATGCCTTGAAACAGTTCTTGGCATCTCAGGGGGAGACGAGCTGCAAAGGCGACGAGTTGAGGACAAAGAAGAGGAATGATCGAGACGATGATCCCAATGCATCGAAAGGTGCAGGTGGTGAGTTGCCAAGAACTGAACAAGCTCTTGGGACTTCCACATCTCAGGGGGAGTCTACTGGTGCAACTGGTGAATCGGAGGGTGATGACGTGGTGGTAGTGGATGATGAGGAGATGGTGGATGTTGATATTGAAGGTGACGACGATGTGTTACCGATTGAAGAGATTGAGAAGATAGGGGCTGAGATTGTGATTGACAGTGAGGTTGAAGAGGGAGAGATTGTGGAGGATAACATTGAGCAAGAAATTCCAGAAGCTGATAAGCTAAATTTGGGTCATGATACGGGAAGCGAGGAGACTGAATGGGAAGAGCAATCAAGATGGAAAGAAGGCTATGCTCAATGGTTTGTAAAGACAAAGAAACCAGCGGTCCCAACTATGTTTAAGAATAGTTACAACATCAAAGGGTATGCTGAATCGAAGAAGGGGATTATATGCTGGTTATACGATGAGCAGTTGAGGCTGTTTGTGATTAAACGTTTTGACGGAGTTCAGTATTTCAAGAGATTGTTGAGATCGTTTAATACCTTGCCGGAGTGTGAGGTGAAGGACTTAGCCAAGTTGGGGTTGATAAACAGGAGTGATGATAATATGGCTAGGATTATTGGGAAGATCGTTTGGAAAGAAAGTATAAAAGATAAAAAGTTCGAGTTATTAAAGCCACAGAAAGGAAAGCTCGTTGAAGATAAAGACAGAGGTATGAGAGCTGATGGCAAACCTTGGATGATAATGAAGTATAAGCTGATCCGGTGTTTAAAAGAAGTGCCGATGAAACAAATGCCCAAGGATGTCTTAAAGAATCTGAAATGGTGGTAAGTTGATAGTGAAACAGCTGAAGCGGTGATGGAGGATGAAGATGAACAAGACTTGCTGAGAGTGTATGATCCAATGCACTTGGTGAATTTGTCTCAAGCTGACTTGCAGGTGCTGAACGAGAAAAAGATATTCTATATTCCTGCATGGAAAGAAGAAGCAAAGAAATATCAGAGAGAAGTTTCGGTTTGTGTCAGAGAAGGCGTTCATGCTTGAAGACGGGTGACTCGAGAGTTTTGGGATTACAAGACACGTGATTGAAGATTGAGATATGAAGCTACTGCCAAGGGGGAGTCTGTTGGTGCATGATGTCAGTAGTTTTGTATCTAGTGTCTGTAATCGTGTTAGTTTGATTTGTATTGATGTTTTAGTTAACTTGTCTCACAAGTTCGCCTAATATAAGCGAACTTGTGGACAAGCGAAGTTATCAACAACTTCGCCTAGTCTGTTAGGCGAAGTTGTCGATAACTACATATGTTTGGCTACGACTTGTTTTGTAAAAGTGGTTCAGTACGTGTAATTGTGATTTGGCTATCACGTGTTAAAGTAGTTGCAATACAACATGTCTATTGAGTACTGTAACGTGTCTTTGTACTTGGGTTTAACGTATATCGCGTCTAACACTCGTATCGTCTTACGTAGGGTTTAACGTATTTCCGTGTAGATCCGGCTGGGAACCTACAATATATATATATATATATATATATATATATATGTATATATATATATATATATATATATATATATATATATATATTTTTGTGTGTGTGTGTCTTTTGACATATATATAAGTAAGTAAATAAATGAAATATAAGTTTAAGAAAAGAATGTTATTAAATTTCAACAATGTCAATTCAAAGTAATAATGTTGAGGCTTCTCGAAAGGAATCTGATAAAAGAAAAGAAAAAGAGAAAGAACAAGAAAAAGAACAAGAAGAGAGAGTACCCGAAAAATACATGAATCAAATCCAACAAATGATAAAAGAAGCCGTTAGGGCTGAATCTCAAGCTAGAACTCAATCTAGGCAATCTCAATCCCTTGAACCCTCTCGTAAATCTGTCAAATCCCCTCCTAGCCTGTCTCATGTAGAAGAGAGTGTTCACGAATCCAATGCTGATGCTGATGTTAAGCAAAAGTTTAAGCAAATGAAAATCTATAGTTGACCGTTCAAATACTTTAAATACTTTGGACCCAAGGAGTTTTATGTCGAAAAAGGCGCCATTACGACTGTTAGATGGATCGAGGAGATGGAATCAATCGTGATTATAAGCAAGTCATCTGAGCAAGAAAAGATTCAATACTTTGCCTAAATTTTCAAGGGCGAAGCGTTAGAATGGTGGAATACTCTGATAATGAGCAAAGGAAGACAAGTATTGTACAACTTATCATGGGAAGAGTTCAAGAAGATGATGATGGCAAAATTCTGCCCGATGCATGAAACCTACCAAATCCAAACAAAATTTCTTAATCATAAGAGCGGAGGAACAAATCTGCGTGAATAAAATACCAAATTCCACGAATACTGTCGTCTAGTGCCCCAACTGGTTAACCCTGAGTCCAGCAGAGTCACTTGATATATTTGGGGACTGCCACGAGAAATCAGCGACATGGTGAGGTCACACCTCCCACAAACCGCTGATTATACGATGGATTTGGCTAGATATCTGATGGGCGGTATGATCCGCAACAAGGAAGAAGAAAAGAAAGATGTACCATCTCAAGACAACAAGAGGACCAGTGGAAACACCCGATTCAAGGGTAAAAGTAATGATCAACGCAAGTCTGGATTTAATTCCAACATCCCACAATGTAAGACTTGCAAGAAATACCATAGGGGGGGGCGATGCCACTTTCCTCCGTCCTCAACCATAATCATTTGTCACTCATGTCAGAAACCCAGCCACGCCGCTGCTGATTGTTTGAAGAAGAAAATGACATGCTTTAACTGCAAGGATATGGGGAATCTAAGCTTTGAATGTCCTAAAAACAAGCCCGCTGCTGGTGGTGCGGGTGGAAGTGGCCAAGGAAAGAAAAGAAATGCAAGAGTCTTCATGCTCGACAAAAAGAAGGCGGCCGACATGCCGGAAACCATCATCGGTACGTTCTTAGTTAATGACACGTATGCTAGAGTTTTGTTTGATTCTGGTGCCAACTTAACTTTTATAGATTATAAATTTTGTAGTCAATTAAACGAACCATTAACAAAATTTAATAAAACTCTAAGCGTCGAGACGGCTAGTGGTGAAATCGGTAAAATCTCTTAAGCTCTACACACCGGAAAAATCTTGTTAGCTGGTTATATTATGCCTATTCAACTGCTACCAATGACTCTTGCTGGTTTTGACATTATACTTGGTATGGATTGGTTATCAAACAACCATGCTCGTATCATTTGCAATAGCAAAACTATTGAACTTCGAGCCCCTGATAAATGAACCATTCGAATAGAAGGGCACAAAGTTGTTGGCCAAGTTAGCATAGTTTCCTTTATTAGGGCTAATGTCACACCCGGCCCTGAGCGGCGGAAACAGCCGGGCGTGCGCGAGTGGGGATTGATACTTAAGCACAGGCCATTGCAAAACATTCAAAGATTTTTATTGCGCATGAGAAGTTTGATACAAATACATTACATTGTTTAAGTATTACATAAAAACATCCAAGTACAAAAACTGAAGATTTTCTCGCCATATCCCCTTGCGCGGCGGGTAACCGTGCGCATCGAGGGGATAAAACCAAAATCTTCCAAAAAGCTTGTTTTAGATGTTCAGCGTGTGGTGCTCTAAGTGTGACTCCATGCGCTACCTAGTTATCTCCTGAAAGACACGTAAAAACATTTGAATCAGTATAAACTGAGTGAGTTCACAAGTTTTAGTAACTTGATAAATCGTATTGCATCATAATCATTCTGAAACATAATTCTGGTAGCATCATTAAACACATGCTTGGTAAAACATAGTTATATCAACATATTCTGATAAAATCGTTCCGCGGGTTACGCGCGAACATTTCTGGGAACTGTGCTCGTCTGTGTAAGTGGCGCTGCCACTACGGGCTAAAATAACGTAATACCGTCCCGCGGGTTACGCGCGGACACTTCTGGAAAACTGTGCTCGTCTGTGTAAGTGGCGCTGCCACTACGAGCGAATATATGCTGTAATACCGTCCCGCGGGTTACGCGCGGACGTTGTGCCGGAAAACAAGGCGCTCGTCTGCGTAAGAGGAGCGACCTCTACGAACGGGCTCAAACCCATAGTACTGCCCCGTGCTAGGCACTCGTCTGTGTAAGAGGTGCGACCCCTACGAGTGGGCGGATCAAACCAGCAGTCCCTACCCTTAGAGTTCCAATGGTAAAGTGATCACTTACTCGAATCTGGTGCACTATCATCGAAAAACCATAGATAACTGTTCGCATTGCTCATCATGAAACATAACTTAAACACGTAATCGTTTGCTTAGCTTGTAAGTATACCATGATAAAACATTATTTAAGTACGTGTCCCTCGCCCCGAAAACAGTTTAAAATAGTGAAAATAGTGCAAAGGGGGCTGTGAGACTCACCTGTGGTTCTTGTTAGGGATTAATCGAGATTCGGGTTTTCTTGGTGTTGGCCTCGGAATCGAAGGTCTAGAATACGATTAAATAACAAATATATATATTAAGATCAAGATATAAGGGTTGGAAAGTAGATCTCAAGGTTAATGTCTCGGCTTACCTAGTAACAGGATCGGAGCTGGAAACAATGGATGCTTGGGAAAAGATTAGTGCAAGTTTGTAGTTCTTTGAAGTGTGTTTTGGGTGATAATTTAGGCTACAAATTTATAGGCAAACTCAAGGGAACATAATCCCTTGCTTTAGGGAATTGTAATCTTTTGAAATGATGACAAGGTATGGAAATTATTATTATTTATTAAAAAGAGTAGAAAAGTAGATTAAAGATTCTGATTTGATATGGACAGGACATGCAGGGCTGTGGTTGGTGAGGGTGGGTGGCTGGCAGTTGACTTTTACAGTTTGCTTTTTCAGTGCTTTAGACAGTGTACAGTAAAAAGTAGAAGTTTTCTGAAACACGCTACCGCCCTCTTTTGGGCGGGGACAATTTCCTTAAATCTGATCATTTTGACTAAGTGTTCTGCGCGTATAACTTAGTGCGCATAGCTTCCTGCGTGTAGGACATTTCTTTGCTGCGGGTAGGTGCGTAACCTTCTCGCAGTTAAGGACATTTGAGTTTCATTTGTAGATTCTCCAGGTGGTTTTGGTATTTCAACATAGTGATCAGTCATGTTGAAGTCAATTCCATCCTGGAGCTTCAGACAAACTAGCTCTCAACGTTCCCGCCATGCGGGTAGGTTAGTTCCCTTCCGCACGCGCATAAACGATGTAGGATGCACCCGCCTTAGCATCATGCGGGATGGTCGACCCATAGACAACATAACGTTTAAGTTACATGAAAACATAAGGCCAAAACGTTCACGCATGGCGCATATAACATATGCTCACGCTGGTTCTTAACATGGTGCGCTCGCGCAGGGCGCACATAACACATGTACGCGCTGACTAACATGGCGCGCTCGCGCAGGGCAATCATAAATGCCCGCGCTGATTCTAACGTAATCTCGCGCCGGGCGCACATAATGTGCCCGCGCTGATTCTTAACATAGCGCGCTCGCGCAGGGCGCACATAACAAATGCACGCGCTGACTAACCTGGCGCGCATAAAATTTACAATCACCTAATTATTAGGTTGATTACTTAGTTAAGGGGTTGGGAATTTACCGGGTGTCACATTCTCCCCTTGTTAAACGAATTTCGTCCCGAAATTTAAGAGACGTTGCTGGCAGAAGCCATACTCTGAAAGAGGTGTGGGTATTTTATGCGCATCTGATCTTCTCTTTCCCAAGTGAATTCAGGCCCACGCCTTGAGTTCCATTGAACTTTTACCAACTTGATTCTGCTTCTGCGCAACCTTTGTTCTTTCCAATCGGTTACTGCTATAGGCTCTTCTACGAAGTGCAGCTGTTTGTCGATGTGAATCTCTTCCATCGGCAAAATTAACGTTTCGTCAGATAAACATTTCTTGAGGTTGGATACATGAAACGTATCATGAACTCCACTGAGTTCGGCGGGTAGACGGAGTTTATAAGCAACTGGACCGATCCTCTCCAGGATCTCAAATGGTCCAATGTAGCGCGGATTTAGCTTTCCTCGCTTACCGAAACGGGGGACTCCCTTCCATGGAGAGACTTTCAAAAGTACTTTATCCCCTACCTGAAACTCCAACGGTTTCCTTCTCATATTAGCATAACTTTTCTGTCTGTCGCGTGCTGCCTTAAGGCGATCCCTTATCTGAAAAATCTTGTCTGTTGTTTCTTGGATCACTTCTGGACCAGTCATTTGCTTGTCGCCCACTTCAGCCCAACACAGTGGGGATCTACACTTGCGCCCATATAAAGCTTCGAACGGCGCAGCCTTAATGCTTGTGTGATAACTGTTATTGTAAGAAAATTCAACCAACGGGAGGTGGGTATCCCAACTACCTCCAAAATCGATCGCGCACGCGCGCAGCATATCTTCCAATGTCTGGATCGTTCGTTCGCTTTGTCCATCCGTTTGGGGGTGATAAGCCGTACTCATGTCCAGTCGAGTACCTAACCCCTCTTGTAATGATCTCCAAAACCTTGATGTAAACCGACTATCTCTATCAGAAATGATGGACACTGGGACTCCATGTTTTGAAACTACTTCTCGAATATACAGTTGGGCTAACTTTTCCATTTTATCAGTTTCTTTAATCGGCAGGAAGTGCGCTGACTTAGTTAGCCGATCTACAATAACCCATATCGTGTCATAACCCCCAGGTGTCCTTGGTAGTTTGGTGATGAAGTCCATAGAGATTTGTTCCCACTTCCACATGGGAATTTCTGGCTGCTGAAGCAACCCCGATGGTTTCTGGTATTCAGCCTTTACTTTTGAACACGTCAGGCACTTACTGACATACATCGCGATGGCGCCTTTAAGATTGGGCCACCAATACAGCGTTTTAACATCTTGGTACATCTTGTCTGCGCCAGGATGTACGGAATATCGCGTTTTGTGAGCTTCGTTTAAAACTTGCTCGCGCAATCCTCCCTTGAGAGGGACCCATAAGCGGTTGGCAAAATATAGATTGCCGTTCTCTTTAAGTTCCAAATTCTTAACCATACCCCCAAGGCATTCGTTTTTAACAAACTCTGGTTTCAAGGCTTCTTGCTGAGCGTCTCGGATGCGGGTAGAGAGATCTGCGTGAATGGTCAACCTTAGAGCCTTGACTCGTAGCGTTTTTATTCGCTCCTTTCTGCTTAGCGCGTCTGCTACCACATTCGCTTTCCCCGGATGATACTTGATCTCGCAATCATAATCATTCAACAATTCAACCCATCTTCGTTGCCTCATGTTTAATTCCTTCTGATCGAATATATGTTGGAGGCTCTTATGATCCGTAAAGATTACACATTTCGTACCGTAGAGGTAATGGCGCCAAATCTTTAGCGCGAAGACAACAGCTCCAAGTTCTAAATCATGCGTTGTGTAGTTCTTCTCGTTGGTCTTAAGTTGGCGCGAGGCATACGCTATAACTTTGTCTCGCTGCATAAGGACACATCCGAGTCCCTGGTGTGAAGCGTCGCAGTAAACAACGATGTCATCTGTCCCCTCGGGCAGGGATAAGATTGGCGCACTACATAACTTCTGTTTCAACATTTGAAATGCCGCTTCCTGATTCTTGCCCCAAATAAACGCCTTGTCTTTCTGAGTTAGCGCGGTCAGAGGTAGAGCTATCTTGGAGAAGTTCTCAATGAAGCGTCGATAGTAGCCAGCTAGCCCAAGGAATTGCCTCACCTCAGTTGGGGTTTTTGGCGCTTCCCAGTTTTCGATGGCCTTGACTTTGGAAGGATCAACGTGAATTCCTTTCTCGTTTACAACGTGACCGAGGAAGTGAACTTCTCTAAGCCAAAATTCGCACTTGGAAAACTTCGCATACAACTTTTCTTTCCTTAACAATTCCAAAATCAATCTCAGGTGTTGCTCATGCTCGGCCTTGGTTCGAGAGTAAATCAAAATATCATCTATAAACACAATCACAAACTTGTCCAAATATGGTTTGCACACACGGTTCATCAGATCCATGAATATAGCCGGCGCATTAGTTAGCCCGAAAGGCATCACTAAGAACTCATAATGGCCATATCTGGTTCGGAAGGCTGTCTTTGGCGCGTCTTCCTCATGGACCCTAAGTTGGTGGTATCCTGACCGTAGATCTATCTTCGAATAATAACTGGATCCCTGCAACTGATCAAATAAGTCGTCAATCCTCGGTAAGGGGTACCGATTTTTGACTGTCAGCTTGTTCAGCTCCCTGTAGTCAATACACATCCGGAACGAACCATCCTTCTTCTTTACAAACAGTACTGGAGCTCCCCAAGGTGAAAAGCTTGGGCGTATGAAACCCTTATCCAATAGTTCCTGTAACTGATTGGATAGCTCTTGCATCTCAGATGGAGCTAAGCGGTAAGGCGCTCGAGCTACTGGCGCAGCTCCTGGGACCAAATCAATACGAAACTCGACTTGTCGCGGCGGCGGTAACCCGGGCAAATCTTCAGGAAAAACTTCGGGAAATTCGCGCACTACTGGTAAGTCTTCAATTCTTCGCTCGTCTCCTTTCTCTACTACATGCGCCAGGAAGGCGTAGCACCCTTTCCTTAGGCACTTACGCGCCTTTAGGCATGAAATCAGTTTCGTCGCAACTCCTCTTCTTTCCCCTTGAATCATCAAAGTTTCTCCGTTCAACAGTGGGATCCGAACCTGTTTCTCATGACAAACAATCTCCGCGAGATTCTCGACCAACCAATCCATACCTACCACAATATCGAAACTTCCCAAATCTATTGTCAACAAGTTAATATTGAACTCATGACCTCCCATGACTAACACACATTGCTCAGTCCTTTCATTCGCGCATAACTGCCTACCATTGGCTAGTTCTATAGTATAAGGTTTGTCTAGCCTACTGGTCGCTAAGCCCAGGGAGTTTTTAAACTCATGGGATATAAAACTTAGGTCGGCGCCAGTATCAAATAAGACAGATGCATAATGACCGTTAAGCAAAAACGTACCAGTTACCACATTCGGCTCTTCCTTTGCCTCACCCGCGCCGATCACAAAAGCTCTCCCGCGAGCTTGGTTTCCTTTCTGTGGGCAATCCCGACTGAAGTGTCCAGGCTTCCCGCATGCGTAGCAGTTGTCATTGGCTCCAGCTTCTTTAGCACGGCAATTCACCGTCTTGTGTCCTGGTCTGCCACATTTGGCGCACGTGACGTTCGCGCATTCGCCTTCGTGGTGATACTTGCATTTGTTGCACCAGGGGTAAGGCCCGCTGTATCCTTTCCTTGATGGTTCCGCGGCTTGAATCGCGTAAGCCCTTGTGCTTTCCTGCTTTTTGGGCGGTGGCTGCTTGAAGTCTGATCCTCGGTGGGAGTTCCATTTCCTCTTGGAGTCAGAGGTTCGCTGCTCGTTCAAGCGGGTGGTCAACATACCCGCACGAACCGTATCCCTTGTAAGGGTGATGGCTCGCGCAACCGTCTCGTCAAAGGTCGGAGGTGCGGCGGCGTTGAGCGGAACTCTAACGACAGGAGGCAACCCAAAGATATACCTCTCGATTTTCTTTTCTTCTGTGCTTGCCATATCTGGCACCAGCTGGCAAAGCTCGTTGAAACGATTGGTGTAGGCATCGATATCCGTTCCTACCATGGTGTGGTTCCAGAATTCTTGTTGCAAGCTCTGAATTTCTGCGCGAGAGCAGAACTTTCTCATCAACATTTCTTTCAATTCTTCCCAGGTCTTGTGAAGAGCAACTTCTCTCCCCAATGTTTTCACTTGGAGCTTCCACCAAGATGAAGCTGCTTCTTGGAACATGCAGGTCGCGTAAAGGACCTTCTGGTTTTCACTACATCCGCTGATGGAGAGAACGGTCTCCATCTTGTCAATCCAATTGTAGAGCCCAATGGCTCCTTCGGTGCCTTTGAACGGCCAAGGCCTACAGGCCATGAATGTTTTATAGGAGCATCCTTTGTCCAAGGTTCCTGATTCGGGTTCTGGGGTCTCGTTCTCTTGGCGACCCTGACTAGATTCGGCCTTGCTGGCCTCATGCGTTGCAATCGCCTGCGCGATTATTTCTGCGAGTTCCTCGGGTGTCATGGTAATTCCCTTGGCTCTGGTTGGAGGCATTCTTTTCATAAAAAGAAAATACAACAAACTTAGCGCATGTACTCAGAGCACATAATGTTCTTATCTCTAGACACTGTGACCCGTGTTCCTAAGTGCGTGTGTGATTTTTCTTTTGAAAATATTCTTTGAAAAATATTTCATGCGATTCCCCAAAGGTTATAGTCTAGGTTAAAAACTTCTTTTCCTAGTTCGCTATAACCAGTGCTCTGATACCAATCTGTCACACCCGGCCCTGAGCGGCGGAAACAGCCGGGCGTGCGCGAGTGGGGATTGATACTTAAGCACAGGCCATTGCAAAACATTCAAAGATTTTTATTGCGCATGAGAAGTTTGATACAAATACATTACATTGTTTAAGTATTACATAAAAACATCCAAGTACAAAAACTGAAGATTTTCTCGCCATATCCCCTTGCGCGGCGGGTAACCGTGCGCATCGAGGGGATAAAACCAAAATCTTCCAAAAAGCTTGTTTTAGATGTTCAGCGTGTGGTGCTCTAAGTGTGACTCCATGCGCTACCTAGTTATCTCCTGAAAGACACGTAAAAACATTTGAATCAGTATAAACTGAGTGAGTTCACAAGTTTTAGTAACTTGATAAATCGTATTGCATCATAATCATTCTGAAACATAATTCTGGTAGCATCATTAAACACATGCTTGGTAAAACATAGTTATATCAACATATTCTGATAAAATCGTTCCGCGGGTTACGCGCGAACATTTCTGGGAACTGTGCTCGTCTGTGTAAGTGGCGCTGCCACTACGGGCTAAAATAACGTAATACCGTCCCGCGGGTTACGCGCGGACACTTCTGGAAAACTGTGCTCGTCTGTGTAAGTGGCGCTGCCACTACGAGCGAATATATGCTGTAATACCGTCCCGCGGGTTACGCGCGGACGTTGTGCCGGAAAACAAGGCGCTCGTCTGCGTAAGAGGAGCGACCTCTA